>NC_043978.1:4136165-4318665 GCF_902148855.1 Sphaeramia orbicularis | reverse complement strand
TTCTTCAAAGTAGCCACCCTTAGCTCTGATGACTGTTTTGCACACTCTTGGCATTCTCTTGATGAGCTCCCAGAGGTAGTCACCTGAAATGGTTTCCTAACAGTCTTGAAGAAGTTCCCAGAGATGCTTAGCACTTGTTGGCCCTTTTGCCTTCACTCTGCGGTCCAGCTCACCCCAAACCATCTCGGTTGGGTTCAGGTCCGGTGACTGTGGAGGCCAGGTCATCTGGCGCAGCACTCCATCACTCTCCTTCTTGGTCAAATATCCCTCACACAGCCTGGAGGTGTGTTTGGGGTCATTGTCCTGTTGAAACATAAATGATGGTCCAACTAAACGCAGACCGGATGGAATGGCATGTCACTTCAGGATGCTGTGGTTGCCATGCTGCTTCAGGTTGCCTTCAGATTACTCAGAGGAGGTAACTCTCCCAAAGGGGTCCTCAGTGGCTCTAGGGTCTTACCTTGCTCTTCCTTTTTGCACTTGGCTTTTTTCTCCTCTTTTTCCCTTTTCTTTTTTCCTTTGCCTTTTTCATTGCCTGAACTTCCTGCAGTAGCATTCAGCCTGATTCACTCACGATCCTTCACCACCAGGTGGCAAAAAAGCTCCAAACAGGGGTGGGTGCTGGAGGACTCACCTGTGGAGAAGTTGAAATGGAAGATATCTCCACCCTTTTTCAGGCAGAGTTTCCACTCAGGAGGCAAAGAAACACTAGGGGCCTCATGTATAAAGTGTGCGTACACACAAAAACGTGGCTTATGCCCTTTTCCACACTCACGTTCAGGTGTATGTAAGAGTGAAATGGCTGCAGAAATGTGGAGTGTCCCATGCCAACTCCATGGCTGGCAGACTGGAGGACCGGTGTCAGAACATTGGCTGACACTGGGGAGGCAGCAGGAAGCCTCTGCGGGTCTGTGACACGAGGCTGTGACTGCGTCTCACCGTCTTCTGCCCCATTTGGGAAATAATAAATAGAGTGTTAAACATAAGTCAAAATTTTTGATTTCCTCTTTGATATTCTGGCATGATTACGCATGAACTTTTATCTTGCTTGGCTGTGAACAGACTATTGTATGACCTGTAGAATATGTGCCCCCCACCCCTGTGAAACCAGTGTCACCCACAATCGCAGCAACTCTCTGCTCATACAGGCTGAGTTCATCCTCTTCTCTCTTTCCGCCTGTTTTGGCGTCTGCTTCATGTCCACATTGACATCATCAGCTGATCATGCAGAGAGGGGAATCCCAGAGGGAATCCCACCTGCAGACCCTGTTTATACTGATGTGCATATTTAAATGTGGATGTGGAGAGGGAGGAGTCAGGTACTCCAACATATGTGGCCAATTCCACGCTGATTGGGATGTATAAAGGAAATGTACTTGGATTCAGGTGTACGCTCAGTTTGATTAATCTGGACTTTTTTGTGTGTACGGGGTTTTCTGGATTTAAGAGTACACCAGGTTTCAGTATGACATCTACGCAAGTCTTCATACATGAGGCCCCAGAACATTTCCAGGCCAAAAACATTAGCTCCGGCTAACTGTCAGGATCGATGCTGATTGATTTTGCATCCTCTCTGAGTTCTTCACTTCACGAACAACAACCCATGCAGCATGTGGAAAGGCATCAGGACCATTATGGACAACAAGAGCAGTGTCCAGCAGGTAAACCGTGACCCCACTTTGCCTGACACCTTGATCAGCTTCTTTGCACGCTTTGACTCATCAAGCAGCAGAGAGCCTAAGTACCTTCCCTTCCTGGAGGAGTGACACCAACAGGGCTGCAGGACCAGGTAAGGTGTCAGGCCAGACCCTGAAAACATGTGCTGACTGGCTGGCAGGAGTTTTTCTGGATATCTTCAACATGTCCCTACTGCTTGCCATGGTCCCTGCCTGTCTCAAGTCCTCTATCATTGTACATGTACCTAAAAAAAAAAAAATCAGCTGTTACCTGCCTTAACCCTTTATCGGGCAAGTGAATATTTTTGGTAATTTCCACATACAGTGGCACAGACTGTGACAGCGACAGTTACCATGAGGACAATGAGGAAACAATCTTAGGGTCAAATGTGGTCAACAGGCTCTGCAAGGTCCACCTCTGCATGAACAGTGAGTGTAACTGCGTTGATAGGTACCATGAAGTAATGGTACTAATCTAAGTAATGATGTTCAAAGTGATAATGTGTATGTTGACAGGTGTCTGTATCAGCACTGATGTTGTTTTAATGTTCTAAAATAGATGTTCCTTTCATCTTACATGTTTTTTATATACACTTCTTGGATTTTTTTTTTTTGCATGCTCTGTGTTCACGACACCTCGGCTCGCGCGATGTGGAGGCAGACTTGCGCTGGTCTTCCGGGACTCTTTCTGCTGCAGTTTGATGATGAACACAGCCTCCTTCAACTCCTTTGAACTACAGACGTGTGAGGTTGGGACAACACACTCCTATTACTGTGTCTTAGTCTACCGACCTCCTGGTCTCGCATGCACATTCCTTGATGATTTCTCAGAGTTTCTGACATCTATCATCAAATTAGAAAGCGTTTTGATCCTCGGCAACTTCCATCTTCAAACTGATGATCCCTCTTGTTCGATGGCAGCAGAACTGTTAACTATCATGGACTCCTTCATCTTGGTACAGTACGTCTCTGGCCCCACACATACACTATATTGCCAAAAGTATTGGCTCACCCATCCAAATAATCTGAATCAGGTGTTCCAATCACTTCCAAGGCCACAGGTGTATAAAATCCAGCACCTAGGCATGCAGACTGCTTTTACAAACATTTGTGACAGAATGGGTCACTCTCAGGAGCTCAGTGAATTCCAGCGTGGAACTGTGATAGGATGCCACCTATGCAACAAATCCAGTCGTGAAATTTCCTGGCTCCTAAATATTCCACAGTCAACTGTCAGCTGTATTATAAGAAAGTGGAAGTGTTTGGGAACAACAGCAACTCAGCCATGAAGTGGTAGGCCACGTAAACTGACGGAGCGGGGTCAGCAGATGCTGAGGCACATAGTGCGAAGAGGTCGCCAACTTTCTGCAGAGTCAGTGGCTACAGACCTCCAAACTTCATGTGGCCTTCAGATTAGCTCCAGAACAGTGTGCAGAGAGCTTCATGGAATGGGTTTCCATGGCCGAGCAGCTGCATCCAAGCCATACATCACCAAGTGCAATGCAAAGCGCCGGATGCAGTGGTGTAAAGCACGCCGCCACTGGACTCTAGAGCAGTGGAGGCGCCTTCTCTGGAGTGACCAATCGTGCTTCTCCATCTGGCAATCTGATGGACGGGCCTGGGTTTGGCGGTCGCCAGGAGAACGATACTTGTCGGACCGCATTGTGCCAAGTGTAAAGTTTGGTGGAGGGGGGGATTATGGTGTGGGGTTGTTTTTCAGGAGCTGGGCTTGGCCCCTTAGTTCCAGTGAAAGGAACTGTGAATGCTTCAGCAGACCAAGACATTTTGGACAATTCCATGCTCCCAACTTTGTGGGAACAGTTTGGAGCTGGCCCCTTCCTCTTCCAACATGACTGTGCACCAGTGCACAAAGCAAGGTCCATAAAGACATGGATGACAGAGTCTGGTGTGGATGAACTGGACTGGCCTGCACAGAGTCCTGACCTCAACCCCATAGAACACCTTTGGGATGAATTAGAGCGGAGACTGAGAGCCAGGCCTTCTGTCCAACATCAGTGTGTGACCTCACAAATGTGCTTCTGGAAGAATGGTCCAAAATTCCCATGAACACACTCCTAAACCTTGTGGACAGCCTTCCCAGAAGAGTTGAAGCTGTTGTAGCTGCAAAGGGTGGACCCACGTCATATTGAACCCCATAGAATAGGAATGGGATGTCACTTAAATTCATATGCGAGTCAAGGCAGGTGAGCAAATACTTTTGGCAATATAGTGTATAAGAGGTTACACTTTAGATTTGTTTTTTTCTCATGTGGACTAAACATTGATCAGCTAAGTGTTGAGGACTTTCAAATCGGTGACCATTGTGGTATATTATTTAATTTGTCATCTAAGGTGGTGCCTGCTGTCTGCAATGTTGTAACACAAAAACGCATCCTTAATGATACAGCATTCAGTGATCTCTCTATCTCTTTTGACCCCAGCTCTTTTGCTGACTGATGATGTTGAAACATTTGTGACAACTTTCAAAAGCCATTGTTTGTCTGTTTTGGATATGGTAGCACCTGTACAAAAGACTCCAGGTGCACATAGAAAGCCCTCTCCGTGGATGAATGAAGCCATTTGTAACTTTCTGAGAAAGTGCCAGAAAGTGGAGTGCCTGTGGAGATCCACTAAACTCCAGGTGCACAGACTCCATCTTAAAGACATGATGCTGGAGCTAAATGAAATGATACAGCATGCCCGCTCAGTCTATTTTTCTAATCTTTTCACTTGTAATAAGAAAAACCGAAAAGTCTTCTTTGATACCATTGAAAATCTTGTTACACCTTCAGCTCCTCATGTACCTGTCTACTCTCGGAGGACTGTAACAATTTCCTGAACTTTTTTGTGAACAAAGTACAAGACATTAGGGCCAGTGTAAATCTTCCTCTAATTAGTGATTGTTCTTCTGAGTTTTCTCCTGTGTGTTCCTGGTCTTCTCTCACCCCTGTCAGCCTGCAGGATGTGAAGGCCTTAGTGGGCAAGATGAAGCTGTCTTCCAGCCCTGCGGACATTATTCCAACATCTCTGTTTTTAAAAACATTTGATGTTGTTGGCCCCAGTGTGGTCAAACTGATAAATCTCTTGCTTGAATCTAGCTGAGTACCCAGCTATTTCAAACATGCTGTGATAAACCCCATCCTCAAAAAACCCAATGTTGACCCCTCAGAGCCTAAAAACTACAGGCCCATTTCCAAACTTCCATTTGTTTCCAAAATTTTGGAGAAAATAGTGGCAGGCCAGCTGATGTCCTTTATGGAGCAGCAGGATTTTTACGACAGATTTCAGTCAGGTTTTCCAAAAATGCACTCCACTGAAACTGCTTTAGTGAAAGTTTCCAGTGACGTGTTTACGGCTGCAGACTCAGGTCGCTACATGGTTTTACTTCCGCTGGGTTTGACTTCTGCTTTCGATACTGTAGATCACAGTATATTGATTGAACAACTTGAATCAGAGATGGGGTTTTCTGGGTCTGTCCTCCAGTGGTTTTGCTCATATATTAAAGAAAGAACTTTTAATGTTTCTGTGAACAATACAATGTCTAATGTGTCCAACCTGACTTGTGGAGTTGCCCAGGGTTCTGTTCTAGCACCTATTTTGTTCTTGTTGTACCTGATAACTCTTGGTTAGCTGATTCATGGTTTTAAAAATGTGTCCTATCACTTGTATGCTGATGATATTCAGTTATATTGCTCTTTCAATGACTCAGAGTTTCACTTTTTATTTGTGCTCTTGAAATGTGTCTGGCATCAAAAACTGACTCTCTTCAAATTATCTTCAGATAAACTCAAACATCACTAAGAGAATACAGTTATGTGCAGATAAAATTAGATTATTGCTATTTTATGAAGTTATTTTTAATTTCAAGGTGACTGCTGCATCATCATGTAATAAAAATATTCAACAGTGCAACCTTTAACATTGACTGAGTGAGTCAAATGTCTGTTTGGCAGCTTTAACAGGAACATTCCCTTTAACCACCAGGAAAAGGGAAAAGAATAGAAAAAACATCAACTGGGACTGAGTCTAAATGAAATGAACTTCACAGACAAGAGACATTTTTCTAGAATGCTCTATGAATATTAGGCTTGGGTAAAAAATTAATATGATCAATTTTATTTTAATTTGGTGTTATCCAGTTGTAGTGGATGAGATAGATTTTTCAGAACCGGATCATGAGTACCAGAACCGGGTACTGCTAAGGTCCGTCTCGCGGGAGCCTGAGGGAGACGAAGCATCTCGGTCTCGCTCGTGCCGGTTCTGGCGTGGGAGGTCCATGCAGGAAGGGTGGAGAAAACCCCTCCATGGGAGGTCCTCCCAGCCTCAAAGTCGAACCTGCGTTGCGCATGAAGTGGTCCCGGACCGTCTGGTCAGCGGAGGCTCTCCAAAGCAGGTCACGGAAGCTGGTTATTCTAGGAATATTAACTTTGGATGCCCGATCAGACTCTGGCTCGGGTAATCACCAGCCTGAGTCAGACATGTGTGAGTCTGTGCCAACCTGTCTCTTTTTTCTTTTGTTCAGACAAGGTATAGTTTTTAGATGTTACCTGCTTGACAGTTTCGACTGTGACTCCAGTCTTCCTCAGAAGCGTCATCCGACGTGCTGCTGATGTATCATTTATCAGCTGGTCGGCTCGACGGACCAATCAGAGCCTGTCGGGCCGACCGCGCCTCCTCCGCCTTAGGTGGTCTCTGGAGGAGGGAATCCCAGGTGTGAGAGAGGGTGTATGCCCCCTCGTCCCGGTTGATGGTGCTGCTCGCCCGCTTCCTGATCTTTATTGCCTCCTTGATCCAACGTTTGAGTTTGTTTGTTTCAGATGTTATTAATTGTGCCCTTATCCCAGTCCATGATGTGGTTGTGTCTCCTGCAGTGATCTGTGTGTGTGGGACGAGGGGGCACAGAGCTGGATGTCTTACCACTGCCAGCACTATTCACAGTATAGGAGGAGGCAGACACTAGGATGTTCCTTCACTGTGCTTATGCCTCACTCTATAGCTCAAATATTATCATCAACAGTCCTAACACTGATGTGTTTGTACTTGCCATCAGCTTCTGCAAAGAAACTGGAGAAAACCTGCACTTCCACAGAGGGAAGGGGCAAACAAATGCACCATTCATGTCCAGAGAATCCACAGTCATCTTGGTGTGAGGTCTCTGATGCTCTGAGTGGTCTCCAATGTTTCACTGGCTGTGGTACAGTGAATGCTTTCTTTGGTGTTGGTAAAGTGAAGGCCATGAAAACACTGCTGTCTGAAAAAGAGCACAACTACCAGGCAGCCATATACAGGAGGTGCTTGGAGAGTCAGCCAGATATACCCCCACCAATGGTCCGTGGCTGGAAGATCGAGGCAGACTTCTGTGGGATTGACTAAATGACACTATCCCCAGCTCCTGTTGGCATCTTGGAGCTTGTGTACTGCTCCTGTAAAAAAAACCACAATGTGTGAAAGGGGGATGTACATGCAGAATCAATGGGCTACCATGCACAGACATGTGTCTTTGTTTAGACTGGGAGAATGTTTCAAGCTAAGCCTATTTGTAGGCATGATTCTTTCTTTTTTTTTTTTTTTCCTGCTTTTTGGCAGTTAAGCTTGTTGTTATTTTTCTGTTGCTGTGAGTTAAATGATATTCAGTTGAGGTTAAATCTTGTATAAATATGGTCTTCAACACTTCGATCTCTGTCTTATCTGGTCATTTATACATGTGGGGATAAAACTAACTTTACTGTAATACAGTCTTGGGTTTCATCTGCATTAACAAACATGTCCACATTTTAATTCCACAGAGCTAAAAACCAAACACTGGAATTTATGGTCCAGTGTTAGGATGCTATCGTTACATTAGACGACGGATAGTAGGCTATTTAAATATGATGACAGTGATTTGTGTGGGTGTGCAGTAGTGACTACAAATATTTAGCATATTGAGTATTGCTATAACATGAAATTATGGATTTAAGAAGAAATTTCATCCTTACCAGACAGCAGTGTCATTGCCTCTATATTTACTTTTGTATTTTCAGGTGTATTTCCGTATTTACTTCCTATTTGGACAAATATCATTGGCAGACTTCAAGTCAGATGATGCTGGAACTTGCTGTTGATTGGTTTGTGGTATAGCACTCCATAGCGTTTGCCTGAGTAGTTTATCAAACATAAGTTTCATTTTCATAAAAACGTGATCAAATTGAGGCTGCCAACAAACGGAAATGTGTTCAGAAAAAATACATTAATATACTGTGAAAAAAATCAGCTACTCTATCACTGAGGATTGATCATTTCAAAAACAAAAGCAGATAGCATCCTTTGGCCCACCGGCTATGTTTGACACGGATGCTTATTGTGACGCATATGACACCAGGATCAACGCAAAGTTGAATGTTAGGTCCACGTTCAGTTGTTAGTGAGTTGGATCCAAGTGTGTTGAAGACTGCAGTGCACATATTTGTATATATCACTTGACTTATTTATTATTGTTTATATCTATGGATGTTTGTTATGTATACTTTAATATTGTTGTTATTGCTATTTGTACATAGATATTTTTTTACATATAAAATCAAATCAAAGTTTATATAGCACTTTACAACAACATCAAGAAGCCCAAAGTGCTTTAAAAGCATAATTAAATTATAGAAACAGGTTAGTCAAGTACCATAAATATGCATAAAACAATAGGACACAATAACCAGTGATAAAAAGACCACAGATTAAAACCTAATAGTGCAAAGGGTTAAAAGCAAGTCTGAGCAGGTGAGTCTTTAACCTGGACTTGAACAGGGGCAGGCCAGTGAGGACTTGCAAGTCAGGAGGCAGCGAGTTCCACAGTTTTATTGCAGCAACAGCAAATGAACGATCACCCCATTGTTTATATTGGGACTTGGAGACATCCAAAACCATCTGAGAGCATGATTGGAGGGCTCTGCTGGGGTGGTGAACTGCTAAAATCTAGATAAATAGGGAGGAGCCAGACCATTTACAGCTTTAAAAACAAACATTAAAATGTTAAAATCAATGCCATGGTGGACTGGGAGCTAGGGGAGAGAAGAGAGGATGGGGCTGATGTAGTTGTATCTGGAGGAGTTGGTCAAGACACAGACAGCTGCATTTTGTACCAGTTGTAAGCGATGGAGTGAGGACTGAGTGAGGCCATAATAAAGTGCATTACAGTAGTCAAGATGTGAACTGATAAATGCATGGATCGCTCTCTCCAGATCACTGCGAGAGAGGAAGGGCTTCACTTTGGCCAAAAGACGAAGCTGGAAAAAACTTGCTCCAACAGCTGCATCGATCTGTTGATCAAGCTTCAGTTGACTGTCTAAAATCACTCCTAGGTCCCTGACAGCCTGGCTCACAGGAGCTGGTAGGAGGTTGGATAGTGCATTACAGTGCAAATCAGAAGGCGCCAAAAATTATACATTCACTTTTTCTCTGACTGAGGTGAAGAAAGTTTTGAGCCAACCATACTTTAATGTCTGATAGGCAGGTGCAGAGTGTCTAGTGCAGATGTATCATTTGGAAGGACAGGGGGATAGACTTGGAGATCATCTGCATAAAGGTGGAATGACAAATTGTGTTTTGTGATGATGGAACCAAGGCAACATTTAAAAAAAAAAAAAAAAAAAAAAAATATATATATCCTTTTACTTTGATACTTTTGTGGTTGTTGTTTCAGCTGTTTCTGGAATGGGGCAAATTGTTCATTCATTTTCAGAAATGTCTGTTTCACATTTTTTATTTCTAAATTTTTTTGCCTATTCAAGTAATTGTTGTATCGCATCACAGAAAATAATTATTATTCACCACTCATTGTATTCATATGTGTGTCTGCGTGCACAGGTATGCACATCTTCCCAGGTATACTGATGTATCTGTGAACATGTCACAGTGATGTACAGCTGACTTACTTGTGTCTCAGGTCTCTATTGCGCTGCTGTCGTCTAAAAATATGTTCAGCTCTGTATTTGCATCAACAGAGATGCTTTATAGGCAGCAAAGTGCAGCTTGATATTTGGATCAAAATAATTTATGTTCAATGTGTCTGAAAGTATTTATAATAAACAGAAAGAAGGAGATCCATTTATTTGCTGTTGAGGTGCTTCAGTGGATGTTGGAGGTGTCAACACAACAATAATATACAATGGTAAGTACATGGATTACACAACACTCTCCTACATATATTGAGCTGATACACAGCAGCATTAGAATAATTTTAAACAGATTTTGACATTTTCTCAAATAAATACTCATTGCACTTTAGGCTTTTCTAGCCTGCACTAATACTGACAGGAAATATTGGAATTTACACTTATGCTATTGTTCGGCAGCATGGATCTATAGGCTGTTAACCCTTGAAAACTCATAACCATTTTTTTCCACAGTTTTCCAGGATTTGTTTTTTTCTTTCCCAACTGATTTATCACCATTTATTATAATATTATTCTCTGCATTTAACATTTTTGAGTGTGAATCATGCCTTTTCCTATATATAACAAAACAGAGATAACTGAAGAAAAAGTGGCTTTAAGTAAACTCTGTCATTAACTTATCGTAAATCATGCCTTCATCCACAGTCACTTATCAGACTCCATGGATTTTACCGTTGAATCAATGTTGTAGAAGATGACAGTGTTTCCACATTCACTACGGAGCCTCTGAATGTCCAAGTGGGCCAAATCTGATGACCATGAAAAGATGTCAAACTGTATTTTACACCAGTTATTTACATGTATTGATAGGATTAGTGAATCAACAGGTATTAAACAGTTTACATAAATAAATGCTTTTGATCGGAGATAGATGTATGGGTCTTTATGGTTTAAACTACAAATTGATTTTCCACAGGAGTACTATTCGCTATCTAAACTGCAATACTAAAACTAAAATCTGTGATTTTAAATTCACCTGAACATCTATTTCTTAGAAAATATTTGTGTTTACACCGTCCGGTTTATTGTATTTTATAGATGTAGTTGATGCTTGTCACACAGACAAAAAAGTTCCATCACCTTATCTTTTAATTACACTTTTTAATCACAGGCACACTCATTTTTTTCCACCACAATACTTTTATTCAAACTCTGAATAAAACACGGACAAACAATCGTGACACCTAATAAGAGGATAGAACAGATTCCAGCACTCCTCTGTTTAAACCAGGCAATCTACACATGGTACAGCATATCATGCACATTACAAAAAACAGAAAAAATAGCATCACACATCTTATGTACAAAAAAAAAAAAAAAAATCAATGTGATAGATCATAGCAACAAAAAGCTAAACGGAAAAGGACACTACAAGGTCCACGTACATCATTCGCCATCTTCTTTGAGTGATATGTTTGCATTCTCAACATATTTCACAAGAAAAGCACTTGGAGAGCACAGACCTCCACCAAGACAGATCCCTCCCCCCGATCACCACCAAAATTTAATCATTTCTTCCTTGTGTCAGTATCAACATTTCCTGAAAATTTCATGAAAATCCATCCATAACTTTTTGAGTTATCTTGCTAACAAACAAACAAACAAACAAACAAACAAACAAACAATCAAACAAACACGCACACACACAAAGCAAAGTGATCACAATACCTCCTGGCAGAGGTAATAAAAGGTCCCTATATATTCTCAAACACATGTTTTGTTAGATTCTTTTAAGTGGAAGGCTTATTAAAATCTGTCTCATCCACAGTCACATCTGGTCTGTGAGTCCTTTTCCACATTAGTGCAATACTTTTTTTTGGCATTAAGCAAGCTAAGGTCTATGAGCATCCTTTCATTTTTGTTGAAGTTATATTTTTCTGGATATTGACCCAACAAGAAGAGCTGAGGGTTCAATATAATTTGTTTAGAATTTTTTTTTTTCAATTGTTACTCCCACCTCTTTCCAAAACATATAGATTTTCCTATATTGCCCTAAGCAATAAAAAAGCGTTCCTTTACTTTCCATACATTTTGTGCATATGTCTGGTATGTTTTTATTATATCTTTTTAGTTCTACCGGTGTAACATACATCTGCATTAACTATTTGTAATGTATCTATTTATGGTATGCATTTATTGATTTGGTTTGCACTCTGGCACAAGCCGCTTTCAAGCATTTAGCCACTTCTGTGAGTTTGGGAGCGTGAAGTTGGTTCCGTAAAACGGAACCAGTTCCGAGTTCGGCACTCACAACCAGTTCCGTTTAAGGTTCCAGTCCCATTTAAGGATCCAGTCCCGTTTAAGGGTCCAGTTCCATTTAAGTGTCATGGAAGTATGTCATGCTCCGACCTCCAAGCACCGCTTAGCGCCCTCCAAGCCCAGCTCCTGCGGGCCTTGGAGGGCGCTGCGGGGCTTATTCAGAACAAGATCCAAGGTCCGTGGAGGACCGGCTTGTTCTCACAATTCACTGCAGGTTAGAGCAGCTCCAAGCCCCGCAGGAGCCAGGCTTGGAGGGCGCTAAGCGGTGCTTGGAGGTCGGAGCACGGCTTACTTCCATGACACTTAAACGGATCTGAATCTGTAAACGGAACTGGACCCTTAAACGGGACTGGACCCTTAAACGGAACTGGACCCTTAAACGGAACTGGTTGCGAGTTCCGAAAACGGAACTGGTTCCGTAAACGGAGCAGTTCCATTTTCGGAACTCGGAACTGGTTCCGTTTACGGAACCAACTTCACGCTCCCTGTGAGTTTTCAGATCAATATGTTGTGAAGGTATTGTGAAACCCCAAAAGAATACCTTTTCTCAGACTATCTTATCAAAAATTTTTCCAAAGATAAGTAAGTGGGTCAGGTGAAAGCATTGTTTTGATTTAAATCTAATAAAGTTTTGAAGCTGAAGGCATTTAGAAAAAATGTTTTCGATCTAAACTGAATATAATTCTCATCTCATCAAAGGACTTCATGGTATTTGAATGTAATGAAAATAAGTGTTAGATCTTTTGAATTCCTTTTGAATTCCATAATTTAAATGCTGCATCTGCTCTGTGGAAATGGCTAGTTTCCCCTTATTGGGCTAAATTGTTACAGTAAGTATGATTCTTTTAGATAATTTTTAGCATCACACCATATCTTGATCATACGTTTTACCATTGGATTTTTAACTTGTTTCTGTAACTTTTGTTTTTTTTTGGCGAGTCTGAGTATATGAATGTCACAATCTGCTCTGCTTCTGCCCTCTCTCTCACTTCATCAGCAACATGAGTTTAACATGCTGCTGACAGTTGCATCTAATCAGTGGGTAAGGTTATAAGCAGCTCCTGTTCTGCTACTCATTGCCAGATTTTCCGTGGATTTCACCTGACTCTCCAGCGTTTCATCGGTTCCTGAGATCCTGTTGCTGACCTTGTCCGTTTTTGACTTGCTTATTCTGGGTTTTTCCATGGCTCTGACACCACAATCCCCACAGTGACTGGACCACCAGGGCTATTCTCGAGTGGAGTCCTTTTGTCACCACGTCTGCCTGAAGCATGCCTCCTCGCCTCTTCGATTGCCACCCAGCAACCAGGCACCCAATGTCTTGGGGATCCCCCTGAGTACCACGACTTCCAGAAGGTTTTCAGCAAGGTTAAAGCCACGTCATTGCCTCATAGTCCCTACGACTGTGCCATTGATCTTCAGCCTGGAATGTCGCCCCCTAGGGGTCGCCTTTATTTTTTTGTGTACTCCCGAGAGAGAGGCGATGGAAACTTACATCAATGACTCTTTAGCTGTGGGCATTATCCTTCCTTCATTGTCACCTGCTGGGGCAGGCTTCTTCGTAGAGAAGAAAGACAAGACTCTGAGGCCCTGCATACAGACGCCTAAATGATATCACCATCAAGAATTGCTACCGCTCGTGTCATTGCCCCTTTTAACAACTTCAAGAATCCACCATTTTTACTAAACCAAATCTTCGTAAGGCTTACCACCTGGTCCATATCTGAGAGAAAGATGAATGGAAGACAGCATTCAACACCTGTAGTGGCCACTACGAGTATCTTGTGATGCCTTTCGGCCTAACCAACGCCCCAGCTGTCTTCCAGGCCTTGATCAGTGACGCATTGAGGGACATGCTAAATAAATTCGTCTGTGTCTACCTGGATGACATCCTCATCTTAAAGTCCTGTGAGGAGCATGTCCACCATGTTCAAGCTATTCTACAGAGCCTCCTCGGAAACTCCCTCTTTGTTAAAGCTGAGAAGTATGAGTTTCACGCTTCCTCTGTTGCCTTTCTGGGGTATGTTGTAGCACAAGGCAACCTGCAGATGGACCCAGCAAAGGTCTCTGCCATTGCATCCCAGCCTGTTTCTGACTCCCGCATGCAGCTGCAATGTTTCCTGGGGTTTGCTAATTTCTACTGACATGCCCTCCAAAATTTCAGTTCTGTGGCCACCCTCACAGCCCTTACCTCTTCCAAGGTACCTTTTCATGGTCCCCGGCTGCTGATGAGGCCTTCCAGACCCTCAAGTCCAAGTTCACCTCTGCACCCATTCTCCAAACCCCAGACCCTGTTTGCCAGTTCATGGTTGAAGTGGATGCCTCTGATGTAGGGGTGGGGGTAGTTCTGTCCCAGCGAGCAGTCATTGACCAGAAGCTACATCCCTGTGCCTTTTTCTCCCAGTGGCTCTCACCTGCAGAGAGGAACTATGACATTAGCAACAGGGAAACTGTTGGCCGTCAAGCTGACTTTGGAGGAGTGGCAGCACTGGTTAGAGAACACCAGAGTACCTTTTCTGGTATGGACAGACCACAAAAATTTGGAGTATATCAGGACAGCCAAGAGATTGAACCCCCACCAAGCATGTTGGTCTCTGTTTTTTTTTACCCACTTTTACTTTACTCTCTTCTACCGCCCTGGGTCCTGCAACGCTAAACCTGATGCCTGCTGTCTAGACAGTTCCTGAGAGGAGATACCTCTGCGGAAGAACTCATCTTCATTGTTCCTACCCTTGCATGGTCCTGGGACATTGAGGAGAGAGGTCAAGTCTGCCATAGAAGACCGACCAATGCCCAGTGGTTGTCCCCTTAACCGCCTTTTTGTTCCTCCTGCTTGAGGTCTGAAATACTGTAATGGACTCATTCCTTCAAGCTCACCTGCCATTCGGGTTCCCAGTGAACTTGGGACGCTCTCCTCCAGCGTTTCTGGTGGTTCTCATTGGAAAAGGATACCCGAGATTTTGTCAAGGCCTGCCTGTATGCAATCAATACAAACCCTCACATCAAGCCCCATCTGAACCCCTTCAACCTCTCCCAGTTCCTCATTGTCCCTGTTCTCACACCTCTTTAGACTTTGCCTCAGGCCTATCTCCTTCCAGTGGTAACACAGTCATCCTCTCTGTGGTGGACATGTTCTAAAATGGCTCACTTTGTGGCCCTGCCTAAGCTTCCATCAGCCAAGGAGACAGCTGAGCTGGTCCTTCTCCATATTTTTTGTTTACATGGCCTGAAACCACCCCCAAGCTGACCTGTCATCAGCTTACAAAGATGCCATAGCATCTTCGTACCGTGGATGAGGTACAACACTGTACTTCATCAATCTCTAGCTGTGATAGCAACTTCTTATTGTGGATATTTGAACACTGAGCTAAAAGCCATTTCTTAGTCAGTGAGGATGTGGGGTTTCAAAGCAACCATTTCTCCCACATCCTCTGCATGTACCCTCTCTCACTGGGGTTACTCCTGTAGTAACACTCCATCAGTACCATGTTCTCTGCCTTGCGCCATGAATGTCTTGTTCCAGTAGCCAATTTGACATCAGGATGTCCTGGTTCCCCAACACCTGATGCTTGCACCCTGATTGTTGTCCCAGGTGACGTCCGAGCTGGTATGACTCTATCATTTATTGTAATGCTCAGTCAGAGGTATAGCGTAAAGGGCCTTGCCCAAGGGCTCACCAGGATCCATGCTTTGCTTCTGCCGGGATTCAAATGTGTGTGTATATTTTATATATATATATATATATATATATATATATATATATATATATATATATATATATATATATATATATACATACACACACACCACACAACACACCACACACACACACACACACACACACACATATATATATATATATATATATATATATATGTATGTGTGCATATATATATATATATATATATGTGTGTGTGTATATATATATATATATATATATATATATATATATGTATACACACACACACACACACACAGTTGTGAAGTACAAAGAAAATGATACATGATTTTAATATTGTTTTACAAATAGAAAACTGAAAAGTGCGGTCTGCAAAAGTATTCAGCCCCCTGTTCTCTGAGTGCCACCAGTTGCCTTCAGAAGTTGTCTGATGATTACTGAATGATCAAATGTTGACCAAATGACTAAAGAGAGTCCACCTGTGTGTAATCTAATCTCAGTACAAATACATCTGTTCTGTGATGGCCTCAGATGTTTGTTAAGAGAATCTTGGGAAGAAAACAGCATCATGTAGTCCAAGGAACACACTAGATAGGTCAGAGATAAAGTTGTGGAGAAGTTTAAAGCAGGATTAGGTTATAAAAAGATTTCTCAAGCTTTGAAAATCTCACTGTTCAATCAATCATCCAGAAGTGGAAAGCATATGGCACAACTGCAAATCTGCCAAGACACGGCCGTCCACCGAAATTTACAGCCTGAACAAGGAGAGTATTGATCAGAGATGCAGCCAAGAGGCCCATGGTGACTCTGGACGAACTGCAGAGATCCACTGCTCAGGTGGGGGAATCTGTTCACAGGACAACTATTAGTCATGCACTGCACAAATATGGCCTTTATGGAAGAGTGGCGAGAAGAAAGCCATTGTTAAAAGAAAACCACAAGAAGTCCCATTTACAGTTTGCATGTGGAAGAAGGTGCTCTGGTCAGATGAGACCAAAGTTGAACTTTTTGGGATAAATGCAAAATGCTATGTGTGGCGGAAAAATTACACTGCATATCACCCTGAACACACCATCCCCACTGTCAAACATGGTGGTGGCAGCATCATGCTCTGGGGGTGCTTCTCTTCAGCAGGGACAGGGAAGATGGTCAGAATTGATGGGAAGATGGATGGAGCCAAATACAGGGCAATCTTGGAAGAAAACCTGTTGGAGTCTGCAAAAGACTTGAGACTGGGGTGGAGGTTCACCTTCCAGCAGGACAACGACCCTAAACATAAAGCCAGGGCTACAATGGAATGCTTTAAAACAAAACATATTCATGTGTTAGAATGGCCCAGTCAAAGTCCAGACCTAAATCCAATCGAGAATCTGTGGCAAGATCTGAAAACTGCCATTCACAAACGCTCTCCATCTAATCTGACTGAACTTGAACTGTTTTGCAAAGAAGAATGGGCAAAAATTTCAGTCTCTAGATGTGCAAAGCTGGTAGAGACATACCCCAAAAGACTTGCAGCTGTAATTGCAAAAAAAAAAAAAAGGTGGTTCCACAAAATATTAACTCCGGGGGGCTGAATACCATACTTTTCAGTTTTTTATTTGTAAATAAAATTTTAAATCATGTATCATTTTCTTTCTACTTCACAATTGTATGCCACTTTGTGTTGGTCTTTCACATAAAATTCCGATAAAAATATATGTGGCTGTCACTTGACGAAATGTGGAAAATATCAAGGGGTATGAATACTTTTGCAAGCCACTTTATTTATTTATTTATTTATTTATTTATCTATTCAGTCACACGCACGCACGCACGCACACACACACACACACACAGTCAGCCAAAATAATGCATACACACATCAGGAAAAGAACAACTTGCATAAATATTTCAATATCAAATTTATTCAGACATTAAGAGATTAATACAAGTTACCTTTGGCCTCTACAATTACAAGAGGTGCTCAAAGTGGTGGCCATTTGGTTCCAGACATTTACGTGTATGGCGAACTACTGCTTAGGTAACGTTGGCCAAAGTGTCCAATGGGATTGCTGCACATGCATTTTCAATTTCTTGTCTAAAAGCCACCAATGTAGTCAGTTTCCTGTGATACACAACATCCTGCCCATAGGTAAAAGTCTGCAGGTGTTAAATTAGGAGAATGTGCGGGGAACTCAACTACACCGAACTGATCACGGATCTGTGAAATTGTCAGGCATGTAGGAGGTTCTGAACCAAACTCACGCCTTCATAGCCTTTGAACTTCAACAACATTCTCAAATTTTAAGTACCACTTTAAAAAGATCTTACGTTCCTCAATTGACAATCGTACCGCTGCTATGTTGTAGACATCACTTGTTAATGCTACATTCATGAGGGTAACGCCATCTGTTGGGAAAACATCGTACAACTGTACACAGTGTTATCGTAAATTGATCAAACTTTGAAAGAGGTATCTATGTATAGAAGTACTTATAAAAATTTAATTTTATGCCAGTTTTTCTTTCCTGATGTGTGTATACATTATTTTGGCTGACTCTGTGTGTACACACACACACACACACACACACACACACTACACACACTCACACACATACATATGTATAGGGTGCGATTTGTCAAAAAAACAGAGAGGGGGATGTTTTTTTGTTTTGTTTTTTAATCATGAAAAACAAGACAATCAACAGGCCTAATTATTTTTTTAAGTTAAGGGTAGGCCTTATTACATGTCGAGGAGTTGAACATTCATCTTTGATGTAACTAAAAATGCATGAAAGATTTAATTTTCTGTGACGATCACATTAGCAATGTGGGAAATGACCTAATTCAGTTTCAGGACCAGGGCCCGATCACACGAACCATGGTAGAGAATTTATGGCGAAATGTGGCAACTCAATCAGACTGTAAAATGTAACATAAAACCGAATCGAAAATTTCACATCATGTCAAAATAATTCGCTAATTAGAGGAAGTCAGCAGTTTGCTCTGATGTCGGATTTCATATGTTGAACATGAACATTGGCGCCTGCAGACGTACGTCCGTACATCCTCCTGTGCGTACCTTACGTGTACTGAGTGACATTTGAGAGACAGAGACACAGATATATACAGAGAGAGATAGGTAAGGTATACAATGTATTTATGTGCATGGGGACAGTTCTAAATTCTGAGACTGCCTTCAGTTCAGGTGAAAGTTAGTGCCAGTAATGTAGGTTCTACGGTAAGAAGGCAAGGCAAGGCAGGCAGATTTATTTGTAATAGCACAATTCATACAGAGGGCAATTCACAGTGCTTTACAAAAATGGAAAAGAGACAGATTAAAAAACACACAATTATAATTAAAACATAATCAATAAAACACAAACTAATAATCAGTTAAAACAAAGTAAAAGGTCAGAGTGCATATAGAGCCCTTTCAGTTGTTATATGCACAGTTGAACAGAGCTGTTTTCAGCCTGGAATTAAACATGCACAGAGTATCATCAGGAAGACTGTTCCAGAGTTTAGCTGCATAAAACTTAAACGCAGCTTCACCCTGTTTAGTCCTGACTCTGGGTACCAGCAAAAGACCAGTCCCTGAGGTTCTCAGGGTCCGAGATGGTTCATATGGGAGCAACATGTCAGAGATGTACTTTGGTGCTAGACCATGGACAGACTTATAAATGAGCAGAGCTGTTTTAAAGTCTATTCTCTGAGTGACAGGAAGCCAGTGCAGAGATCTGAGCACAGAACTGATATGGTCATACTTCCTGGTTCTAGTCAGGACTTGAGCAGCAGCATTCTGGATGTACTGCAGCTGTCTTACAGCTCGTTTAGAGAGTCCAGTGAGAAGGCCGTTACAGTAGTCTAACCTGCTAGAGATAAATGCATGGATAAGTCTCTCTAAGTCTGGTTTAGACAGTAAACCTTTGATTCTGGCAATGTTTTTGAGATGATAAAAGGCTGATGATGTAATTGATTTAATGTGGCTGTTAAAGTTTAGGTCTGAGTCCATTATTACCCCTAGATTTCTAACCTGGTTTTTAGCTTTTAGAGTAACAGATTCCAGATAACTGCTGACGCTTTCTCTGGCTTTTTGTGCGCCAAAGACAATGACTTTAGTCTTGTCTGAATTTAGTTGGAGAAAGTTGTTTTGCATCCACACAGTGATCTGTTGGAGGCAGTCACAGAGTGAGTCCACAGGCCCATGTTCACCTGCTGTCAGCGAGATGTAAATCTGAGTGTCGTCTGCATAGTTGTGGTAGGACACGTTATTACTGTGTATTAACTGGCCCAGGGTCAACATGTAAAGACTGAACAAGAGGGGTCCCAGGATGGACCCCTGGGGGACCCCACAGGTCACTACCATTTGGTCTGACACACAGTTTCCGATTTGAACAAAATACTTCCTGTCCTCAAGGTAGAACTTGAACCATTTCAGGGCAGGACCAGAGATGCCTACCCAGTCCTCTAACCTCTGTAACAGAATTACATGATCAACTGTATCGAATGCAGCACTCAGATCCAGCAGGACTAAGACTGTTACTTTACCTTTGTCTGTGTTCAGGCGGATGTCATTTGTCACTTTGATCAGAGCAGTCTCAGTGCTGTGATAGGGCCTGAAATCTGACTGGAAATTATCAAAGCAGTTGTTCAATAGAAGAAAGTCAGAGAGCTGTTGGTAAAAAACTCTCTCAAGGACTTTACCTAAGAACGGCAGATTTGATATGGGCCGATAGTTGTTCAGTACTGTTGCATCAAGACTACTCTTCTTTAGGAGAGGCCTAATGACAGCAGTTTTCAAGGCCCTGGGAAATGTTACAGATTGTAATGAAATATTAACTAAGTGAGTGAGCTGGGGTAACAAACTGCTCAGCACAGATTTTAGAAATCTAGTGGGCAACTCTTCGAGGCAACATGTGGCTGAACTCAGACTGGAGATGGTCTCTTGGACTGTTTGTCAGTGACAGGTGTGAAATGCGTCAGCTCTAGGTGTGTGGAAGGCTGCAGTGGTAACTGTGTTGTGGGATTAATTGAGTGTTTAATGCCCTGAACCTTGTCATTAAAGAATGTTGCAAACTCATTGCACTTTGATGTGGAAACTAGTTCTGAAGGCAATGGAGCAGGAGGGTTTGTTAACCTATTTACAGTTGCAAACAGGACACAAGAGTTGTTACTGCACTTGGTAATCACTTCTGAAAAATACCTCTCCCTTGTTCTATGCAAAATTTGGTTGAACACACACAACTGTTCTTTGTAAATCTCATAATGAACCTGAAGCTTAGACTTGCGCCATTTCTATTCGGCCCTCCGGCACGCCTTCTTTGTGCCCTGACCGAGTCATCATTTCTCCATGGTGCTTTCTGCCAATTTCTAACCATTTTAACCTTAACAGGAGCAATGGTGTCCAGAACATTTAGAACACAAGAAGAATATGAGTTCAACAGATTGTCAACATAAGAACATGAGGTGTTTTCAAACCTAATCATATCCATAAACAGCGTGCCTGTGCTGTCATTAATGTGTCTGCTCTGAACAACTGCAGGTCCAGCCGTTGGTTTGGGAATTACTGACAGTTCAAAGAAGACACAGAAATGATCAGATAAAGCAACATCAACCACATTGACACTTGAAATATTTACCCCCTTAGTAATGAGTAGGTCCACAGTGTGCCCTCTGCTGTGGGTGGGCTCACTCACATGCTGAATTATACCAAAGGTTTCAAGGACAGCACAGAGTTCTTTTGCATTTCTGTCACACACATTATCCACATGTACATTCAGATCACCTGTAATGATGATACAGTCAAACTCTGTGCACACAACTGAAAGCATCTCAGTAAAATCATCAATAAAACTTTGACACTGTTGATGAGGCCTGTATATGATGACAGAGTATGGAAGGAAATAAATTTTGCTCCATTTTGAAAGATACATACTCAAAAGATGAAAACACCCCAAATGAAAGCTTATGGGTAACTATATCATCCCTAAATAATGCACATACAACTCCACCTTTTTTCTTTTCTCATATTTCTGATATAGATGCAAAGTTAGTTGGGGTGGATTCAATCAGAACTGCTTTACCCGTCTTGCTATCAAGCCATGTCTCAGTTAAAAACATAAAATCAAGATTATAAGAGGAAATAAAATTATTAATTAAAAATGATTTGTTATGTAAAGATCTGACATTGAGCACAGCGAGCTTCAGATTAGTTTTAGTGGGACCAGTTATCTGATTGCAAGGAATTTGGATTAAATTTATCTTATTGGACCATCTAGTTGTTTGTTCTTTGTTCAATATGTGAGACGTTAGTGTTGGTATAGCGCTGGGGGAGAGCGCTCTCTCCCTGGGCCTCAGGTTGATAGGTGCTTTATTGTGACTACAAGTCCTGGAACAGCAGAGGCCCTGGGTATCCTAGTCGCTGATAGAAAGAAAACTCAGTCACAACCTGCCTGAGTTTAATACCCATCTGTATTTCAGCCAAAGCCTCATTCTGGTCTCAGTTACCGTATAGATACCATACAGTCATCTTTGGTTGCCATGTTTTCTCCGCCCACAACCTCCTCATTGCTGCATCTAGCCTCCTCTTCTGGCCAAGAGATGACGTCTCGTCTGCCACATGGAAACCACAGGTTCAAATCCGGGCGATACCTGTCCACCTGAACTCATCTCAACCCAGCCAAACAGTATCAAAGAACTCTTACTATGATAATTGTCACTGTTGTAAGTATGGCATTCCTGTTACTAGCACTACGTGCTCAGATTCATTTAAGACTGTTACTGACTATTACCTGGGTGTCTAAGCATGTCGCATTTGGGTCCTCCGGGTACACTACCTGTTACAGAATTCTGTACATGTAAACAACACATTCCATTGGGATATTTTGAATTCGGCCATTTTCTGAAAGGAGTACATTCCATTTAAGGTATGGGATATGCTCATCCTATTCTGGTTTTATGAGAATTCTTTGGAGAAGTTTTACAGCACCTTCAGAATGTGTCATTTTCAGGTTTTACTGCCTCTGTTTCGAGTCAAAGTCCACATTTCTGATCAGGAGGAGAAATACGCCTACTGTTAAATACCATGACAAAGGATAGGAAGAGGCTCATGGATCTGAGCAAATATGGAAAAGCTGACCTTTAGGTGAAGCTGGAGGCTGAATTCCCATAGTGGAACATTGACCACAAATGAAAAAACATCACTTTTAATCATGATATACACAGCTGCATGTGAACTGGAATAACAGTGGACTACTCATTTTTATTAGTCATGTAAATAACTTACTAGAAAGTGCTAAACCATAATATTTTGTGTCTGTGTTTTGTTCCTCTGTATTGGTGACAATATAAAACACTACCTCCCATCTGCTTAGAAATGGACTCAACATCACTGAGTAATTGTCAAAGTTCAACGCAAACTTACATAAGTGCATAGCAGACACTAATAAACTGCTCCTTGAACTGAAATACAAATTAAAGCTACAGTCCCCCCCTCAATATGCCATGTTTCTCCATAACCTGGTTGAAAGACACAAGAATAGAGCCATCAAAAAGATCTCCCAAAGAGGAAAGTCCTTTAGCTGACCAGCCCCTGAAAGCTGTGTCCAGAATCCCTGGGAGAAAATTGGGGTTGTTGGCAATCGGAGTGAAGATTGATGTAAGCCCTGATCTACCTTCCATGCGTTGTGTAATCCTCCATGCCCTAACAGTATTCATTATAATTGGGTTATTGCAGAGCTTTTTGATGCACGTCAGTTTACCAATGAAAAGTAGATTTTTAAGAGGACAGTTAGAGAGGGACTTCTCAATGTCAAGCCAAATTGAAGAAGAATCATCTTTAATCCAATCAGCTATATATCTTAAATGAACACTCAAGTGATATTTCTTAATGTCTGGGAGACATGTCTGTCAGCCCACCCATAGCACTTGGTAACTGTAGCACTGACATCCTAATCCATGGACTTTGTTTACACCATATAAAAGAACTAAACCAACCGTTAAGTTTCTTCAATATTTTATGGTTGAATAAAGCTGGAATCATTTGTATTGGATAGAGCAAGCGTTGGAGGATATTCATTTTTACATGTGAAATTCTGCCCATCCATGAAACAGGATGATTGTTCCATCTCTCCAGATCTTGCTTAATTCTATTAAATACGGGATAAAAGTTGGATTGAAACATCTGACTAAATTTAGGTGTAATGTATATGCCTAAGTATATGAAGGCTGCAGGGGACCATTTGAATGGGAAGGGATCAGGGCTATCTGGCTGTTGATGTAAATTGCCCAAGGGCATCGCCTCTGATTTAGAAAAATTAATTTTGTATCCAGAAAAGGCACCAAACTGAGCAATAATCTGAATTACACGAGGGACTGATATTGAGGGACTTAACATAAACAATAACACATCATCTGCATATAATTT
Organism: Sphaeramia orbicularis; assembly: GCF_902148855.1. NCBI lineage: Eukaryota > Metazoa > Chordata > Actinopteri > Kurtiformes > Apogonidae > Sphaeramia > Sphaeramia orbicularis. The sequence continues at coordinate 4,294,716 of NC_043978.1, read as the reverse complement.
GATTTTATGTGATTTTTCACCCACATCCACTCCAGCTATCAAAGGGTCTCACCTAATAGCTTCTGCTAAAGGTTCAATTGCCACTGCAAACAGTAGCGGTGACAAAGGACAACCCTGCTGACTGCCCCTCCAGACCTCAAAATTTGCTAACCTAAGTCCATTTGTTATGACTGCAGCCATTGGCTGGTAGTACAGCACCTTTACCCACTTAAAATCATGACCTAAGCTGAACCACTCAATCGTAAAAAACAAATAAGACCACTCGACATAGTCAAGGCTTTTTAAGACCTAAAGAAATCACAAGACTGTCTATTGACTGGTGTTCAGTTAGCTGAATAATATTTAGCAATATTCTAATATTATAAGAATTACAGCCCTTAATGAAGCCAGTTTGGTCCTCGTTTATCAGGAGTGGTTAAAGGTCCTCTAAATGCCTTGTTAAGACTTTAGAAATAATTTTTAAATCAACATTCAGCAGTGATATGGGCCTATAAGAAGAACAATCATTGGGGCATTTCCCTTTTTTAAGGATCAAGGAGATATTGGCTTCCCTTAATGATGGTGGGAGAGAGCCACATTCAAAAGAATGATTTCATCATCATGGGTTCTAACAAAAGATCTTGAAATTCTTTATAGAACTCAGTACCAAGACCATCACTGCCTGGTGCTTTGCCTGTCTGAAGGTCCTGAATAGCCTCACGCAATTCAGTTACAGAAATTGGGGCATTTAATTTAGATTTCTTATCCTGTGATATAATTGGGAGATCAAGCTCAGAGAAAAAGGCTTCCATTAGTGTTGTGGTATTACTTGTTTGTTCAGACTGGTATAATCTCATGTAAAAATTTCTAAAAGTGTCATTAATTAGTTTAGAATCAGAAGAGCAGGTCCCTGACTCATCTAAAATGTTTTCAGTAGTTTGAGAGGTCTTTCATTTTTTTGCTAAGTTTGATAAATATCTTCCTAGTTTGTCCCCATGTTCAAATAATCTTTGTTTTGCATATCCCAATTTTTCTCTTGCCTTCTTTTTTTAGCAAGGAGTCTAAAGTAGCGTGAATGGCAATAATTTCCTTCAATTTAGTCGCTGTAGGTTTCTTGACATATCCTTTCTCTGATATACTGTCTTTTTTTCCAGCAAGGCTTGTTCCATATTTTTATGTCTTTTGCTAACAGTATAAGATATAATTAAGCCTTTAGCTTCACCTCTGTGGTGAAATAAGATATGAATTTTTGATCTTTTAAGACTGAAGTGTCCATTCTCCAGCTAATGAGTTTTTTGGAGAGTTTTTTAAATGTTATATCCATATAGACTGCTGTGTGGTCTGATATTATAATGTTTCCAATTGAACAGGAGACAACCGCCTCTACAAGTTCTTTTGGTGCAAAAAAGAAGTCAATTCTTGTGTAGCAACTATGAGGGATAGAAAAAAGGTGAATTCTTTATCTGCAGGATGAAGTGTTCTCCAAATGTCCCAATATCAAAGTCCTCACAAAGACCGTTATTCGCTTTGAGTGTTTTGATAAGGATAAAGCACCTAAAGGAAACCTATCCATCAAGGGTTCATAAGACAATTCAAGTCACCTCTACAATCGTACTTTCCACTGCAAGGCCAGCTAACTTTGCAAATGCCTCTGAGAGAGCAGAGGCTTCTCCATGTAAGGATGCTGAAATAAGTAAAAACTGCCCATGTTTATCTTTAATCCATTCGATACTTTAACAGGTAAGTTTTTCCTGCTGGAGTATGGCCACCCCTTACTTTTACTGGTAAAAGATGAGAAGAAGACCTTGATCAAAGCCACCTTGCTGCAGCTTTAAGTGCTCCTCATCACTTAAGTGTTTCTTGTAACATAGCAATATCAATCTTTTCCTTTTTTAAAGATGCTAATATTTTTTTTCCTTTTAATGGGTGAGTGACATCCCTTAATATTCCAGGTGCACAGTTTCAATGTATCAACAGTCATAACATTGTTTACTAAAAATAAATAAAGCTCCCAAATGTACTGAAACCTCTATAATGATTACACTGGGTTACAAAAAAAATGTTTTTTGCAAGTTGTCTAGGTTTTTTCAACTGAATTAGGACCATTTTGCACCGCTAAATCCAAAAATGACATCCGTTTTTCTCAATCAGGTCAGGTTTTTTTGCTAATTTGATTTTGAAAAATTTGATCTCACAAAATTGATTACATTTTTGTGACTTCATCAGTTGATTTTTTATGTAGTTCTCACCCAAAATAGGTTTTAAGAGAAAAAAAAAAAATCATTTTCTAACAGGATTCCTGTTAGGTACAATGGTGTATTCACCGCAGATGTAGCAGAATACGTCAGGCTTATGTTTGCAAGATCTTCTTGTCGAAGCCACTTCATTCACCTGTAATATTAAAAAAAACCCATTAATCATAAATTGGCAAAAGTAAAATCTTCAGAACTCGTTTACTGCAAGAAATATGAAAGAATTTTGTATCATATGATGTGAAAATGCCCATAAATGTAAGCAAAAATGTTAAAAAGCCAATATGTAGCATAGTTCAGAAAGTTGACCTGATTGAGCAAAATTAATGTGATTTTTGGATTCAGCACACCAAAATTATCCTAAATCAGCTCAAAAAACTTAAACAATAAATTTGTTGTTGACCAGTGTTATGTACCTGACCACAGACCAGCTGATAAAAAACAAACACACAACACACATTATAACTAACAAATGTGTCAACAGCACTATCAGAGGAACATTCCCCACATGATAACCAGGGGATTACCATCACCTTCTTTATAGCCGAGCACTAACCTAACTAACTTCTCTTTTAGCTCTGAACTTGAATAACACCACCAGAATGACAGTAAGATCCACCCTTTAACTAGAATGGGCAAACCAAAAACAGTGCGTTCTCTCCTCAACCCCCCCCAAATAATTTGTTATTAGTTTAAGTATCACATCACGTTATAAGTCAGCCAAATCACCGTAAACATAAAGTTGTAGAGCAAGAAAAACTGTAGAAATAGTTCAAACTTTTATGAACTGTAGTCCAAGAAAGGAAAAAAAAAAAAAATTCTGCCCACAAACAAAAACGAAATGGCTCGTGACTTACATGAAGTTGATTGAAGAGCATCAATAAAAGTCATGGCTTTAGCGGGGGACTCAAGGCTTCTCCATTGTGGATCACTTTCAGTGTGGCTGGGTAGAGCATCATGTATTTAGCCCTGATGTCTCGCAGGTGTTTCTTCACATCATCAAACACTTTCCGCCTGCGGAGAACGGCAGCTGACAGATCCTGGAAAAACATGATTTTCGAATCCTGGTACTTCACGGTCCCAATGTATCGAGTGGTGTCCAACACCCTCTGCTTATCAGCAAAGTTGTGGAAACGATTTAGGTTGGGTCGGGGTCGCTGGTTCAGCCCTGGCTTTGGAGCGAGTGTGTGGTGAGGTCTTTCAATCTTCACGTGGCCGGTTTTCGTCTCCAGCCCGAGCAGGTTGGGTAGCCAGCTTTCGAAGAATTTCGTTGGATTGCTGCCCTCAGTGTCTTTTTGTAAGCTGATAACCTGTACATTTTTTCTCCTACCTCTGTTCTCGAGGTCATCCATGTGCTCAGACATGCTTTGGATTTGGTTTTCAAGTGCCTGGATCCGCATCTCCATCTTTTCAGATGTGTGTTCTACTGCAGAAATCCTGTTCTCCGTCTCGGTGGTTCCCTCTTCAAACTTTCTCAGTGCCAGAGCATGAGCCAGTAGCGTTTGGGTTAACGGTACCAGCTTTTCATCAGTCACTTTAGTTATATTCGCCGTTATTTCCTGAATAGTGTGACAAAAAGCCGGGTCAAGAACAGTCTTGGTGGTAGCGGTTAGCAGTTGTTGCTCCTCCACTGGGAAACGCAGGCAGATTAGCAGTAGCTTCTGGTCTGTTCGGTTTGATTGATTTCTTACCCTCTTTTGACAGCATTTTGTCCGAATGTCTCAGAAAGTACTCATCTATATTCATATTAGACACAAAAACCGTCATTAAGTGCTGAGTTTATCAGGGTTATGTAGAAGATATCAAAGCTGTATTGCAGAGCTCAGAAAAGTCAGCCTCTTTCTATGCGGCCATCTTGCCCTCCCCCACATTTATATGTTTTTGATCGAACTGCTGTCAGAGTGTGTCGACACAACAGTAAAGCTGCAACAAGGGAAACTGAAAAATGTTGTCGCTTGGAAGAAAGAAAAAAGCAGATACATAGGAACATTTTACTTTGATACTCAGGCCAAACAAGATGCATGTAAACTATGTGTGCACCATATTACTGGTATTGTCAGTGGTATTACTGCTGTTGTTGTCAAGGCTTAGAAATGTGTTTTTCAATTCTATGCCATTTTTCCTGACACCAAGTTTCAAATCCCTGGTGACATTATATGACATCTTTGAAATGTTTTTTGACAGTTTTAGCCATTGAAGTAGTTTCAGGTAAGCATTATTTATAGCTAAATTGGTTTATTATTTACCAATAGCACTACTGTTTTTACAATCTTCAATTTCATGGAGAATGCCATGTGCAGTTTGTTATGATTAGTACACATCTGGATCCGGGGAAAGTAGGACTCTACTTTTTTGTTTTTCTGTTGTAATTGAGATGCCCTTTAATGAAACCTGTGGCAAATAAAGATACATAAATGCCTCTTTCATCTTTCATCATTCCATGGCAAACACAGTCACAGACTGTACTGAGACTTGAGCAATGCCTTTAACAAATGCTGAAAAGCAGGCACACTATAGAGAGCGCCAAAAGGCCTTACTAGGTGAAGATGAGTACAAAGTGCAGGAAGCTCTCCGTCAGCGCAAACTCAGGAACAAGGATCTCGCTGCAGTACGTGAGAGGGAAAGGCTCAGAAAACAGAGAGTGAAAGCTGCCCTGAAGCAAGCAGAGACTCCAGAGTTTGACCATGGTCCCTACAGAGCTGCTTCCAGTCTATCCAGAGATACCGCAGAGCTGAAGCTGGTCTCCCTGCATCCCAGGAAGCGCCGGAAGGTCATGGAGGTCCCTAGTGGCCAAGTTCCACTTGGAGAATGCCTCCCCATCATCTCCAGCTTCTCCTCCAACACCCTTTAACAAGACTTCAGATGAAGTGAAAGAAGCGCGTCAGGAACTTCTACCTCAGACAGGACATCAGCTGGACTGCTCCAGGCTGTAAGGACTCCATCAAGGTTACCAGAGACGGTGTGTCCAGGTAGAAGAACAGAGAAGATACCTCCTCACCAACATAGATGACGCCCACACCCTCTACAAGGAAGAGTTCCCAGATGACCCAGTTGGCCTCACCCTCTTCAAGTCTCTATGTCCAGCCCATGTCCTCCTTCTACAGTAAAATACCCAATACCACTTGTGTATGCTCCTACCATGAGACTGTAAACCTTAAACTTGAAGGACTCAAGCATGTGCCGTCCAGTTACCATGTAATCACACAGAACTTTTAAGGCATGTAGCCTCTGATGTTAAGTCTGAACAGTGTATGACAGCTGAATGTGAACAGTGTAGCCATAAGTCTTCATATGAGTACTTATCACAAGATATTGATGAGACTCAACTTGCTCAGTCTGTCAGCTGGTATGAATGGAGCCACAGCAAAGTTAATCAAGGACTGGAACAGTCTCAGAGCTTCTCTCAGCTTTAGCCACCAGCATCCCTTACTTCAACACCCACAGCTTCATTAAGAACAAGCAAGCAGCCTACTTCAAGGAGAAGCAGTCCATCCAGGATCCTAGCCGCTGCACCATCCAGATGGACTTCAGTGAGAATGCCAGCATTCTGTCGCAGGATGAGGTCCAAAGTGGTCACTGGTGCCATGGCCAGGCAGCCCTCTTCATTGCAGTTATCTGGACCTCAGAGGGGACAGAGTCCTATGGCATCATCTCTGACTACCTAGACCATGACAAGTATGCTACAGCTGTGTTTGTGGATCACCTTGTGGAGTCTGCCCAGTCCCAGTCATCAGTCCCCATTGAGGAGATTGATATCTTCAGTGATGGAGCTACCATGCACTTTAAGCAGAAGTACATGATGCTCTACATGACTTCTCTTCTACAGAGTAAGGGCATCAAAGTCACTTGGAACTTTTTTGTGACTTCACACGGGAAAGGAGCGGTTGACGGTGTCGGTGGTACTGGGAAGCGTCTGGTGTTCAATGCCATCAAGTCCCGTAAGCATCACATGACAACTCCCGCTGAGTATGCAAAGTGTGCTATAGAGGTCAATAAGAAGATCAACATCAAGTTCATCTCAACAGAGGTCATCCGACAGAGGATTCCAGCTCTCAACATCATCTGGGGATCTGTCCTGTCCATTCCTGGAATCCAGTCTGTTCACTGCGTGAGGACACAGTCCTTTGGTCAGGTTTGTGTATCCCGCTATTCTGAGCAACCTGGACGCACCCATAACCTCCTTCCACAGCCTGAGCCTGGGCCTGTAACTGAGCTTGAGCCTGTAGTAGCTTATAAGTGGTATGCAGTTGTGAAGCCGGACTCAAAGTGGTGTATAGCACAAGCCATCAGCAGAGACTCGGACAGCCACTGGACCTTTGGTCACTGGACTGAAGCAGACCCGCTCAACATGGAACCGCTTCACACCAGTGGGTAATCTTCAGAGTGTCCCTCTAAGTGATGTCTTAGTAGAAGTAGAGGCACCTGGACCTACCTTTTCTACTAGAACCAGTGCTCTGAAGCTGGCTGAGGCTGACTGGAGGAAGGTGCCAACATTATGCCTTGATTGGTGCTGAATATAAAGACTTTATTTAGCATTAAATGTGCATTAAATGTGCACTTTCTACAGCTAATATGTTTCATTTGTATATCTAGTCAAATATGTATAAAAATGTATACATTTTTTACTAAGTGGTTGAATAAACTATTGAAACTGTATACCTGTCTTTTCTTTCCCTACATAACCGAAATTCCTAATTCCCTACATAACCATTCCATTCTTCAAAACTCTTGCCATAAATGGTAAATGGACTGAACTTATATGGCGCATTTTCTACACCTTCATGGTGCCCAAAGCGCTTTACAATTCCTCACATTCACACACACACTCATACACCAGTAGGCGACTGCTGCCATGCAAGGTGCTGCCTGGCCCTACTGGGAGCAATTTAGGGTTCAGTGTCTTGCCCAAGGAAACATCGAGAGGTGGACAGTTGGAGTCAGGATTCGAACTGCCAACCCTTTGGTCATTGGACGACCCGCTCTACCAACTGAGCCACAGCTGCCCAAGTCATAGTTATATTTAAAAATGAAAAATGCCTCCATGGTTTATCAAAATAGACACCTTAAAGAACATCTCAGCAAATTTTCATAGTAAGGAGACACTTGCAACCACACTTTAAAACATTTAGAAAAAAAGGAAAATTTAGACGTTAATTTTTGTTCCCTACATAACCATGCAGTTTTTCAAATTTTTATGGCAAAAGATGGCACTATAGCTTTTGTTTCTTTTTATGAGCTTCAAGTACTAGTCAATGTCTTTAAAATGATGTATTATTCATGTCTCTATCTTAAATACTTTTTGAATTACAGTATAAAATGTAGTCGGGTACTCCCTACATAACCACGTGACCTGACCCATTTGTATTTGAAAAAACTGTGAAATGTATGTGTACTGCACATTGAAACCTTAATGCCATTCTACAGCACTTAGAAATTTCATTTAATCTAAGTCAAAATTATGACCTCAGATACCCTTTATATCATTACATAAGAATTTAGTCGAATAAATCTACAATAGATATAGTTGACTAAGTTATAATATTTAGTTGACTACAGCTAAACTACAACCAAAACAGTTCAGATGACTAAATTATGACAAAAACTAAATATTTTTGTCTACAGACCATGACTAAAACTAAATAAAAATTGTTGTCAAAATCAACACTGGTCTCTACCCTTTTCGGCTTTTTCCATATAATCAGGTTTTTGAAGTAATCAGATGTAGCAAGAGTCTGCTACTCAGATTCTTCTCTCAAATAGAAGTAAAGTTGCCTTTTCTTTGTGTTACTGTTCCATCTAGTTTTGAAAAATGGAATAATTGTTTTGAAAGTGTATGAAGTAAATGGTAGAGATATTTGTGATATATTGTTACCATAATAACTCTGAAATCTAAACAACAGAATAAACCTTAGTGAGAATCAACTGTGCTGAAGATGTGGGAGAAAGGAGGTCACATTCAAAACCTTTATTTCTGAACCCTCTGGAGCTAAATAAAACCACCACACCACTCCTTTTTGTACATTTGTGTACTTAATTCCACTGGAGGAAGTTTTAGAGCCATCCTACTATAATGCAAAATAAGAAAGAACCAAAACAGGCAAACCTAGCATTATCAGCCTTCTTGCTGTGCTTTCTAATAGTATACTATTCAGATCCCCAGCTCCCCTAAATACTCTGCTGTGATTCAAAACACAAACCTCATACTACTGTACCCTGGATGTTTCAACCCTAATAGGCCTTTTCGATGAGTAGGCTAGGTACAGAAAACACCCTAATAGACAATTCTCTAGCCTGCCCTCTCTGATGATGGCTTCTGACGTGGGTGTTTGCTCAAGGGCAGCAGCATTTGTGGGGGTGGGGTGGGGGGGGTGTGTGCTATGTATTTGGTTCTGTAATGCAGCACACTGTGTTGTTGGCATGTCTGACACATGCTGCAGTGCATTATAATCAGCAGGGCCATCACTCAGCGCAGCCCTCAGCAGCAGTTCAGTCAAATGAGCTTTTCTGATCGCTGGGCCTCTGGAGGAAAGCCCAGAGCATAGGAAACATGTCAGTCCTGTGTCAAACACGCACTCGATCTGACTGATCAAACGGCTTCACAGATGCAGACTGAACGGTGGCTTCAGCTGCTGTTTCTGAGGCTGAATGAATGGATCAGAGCTGCAAAATACTTGACCCGTGACCAGAGCTGCTGTGTAAGAACCTCAGCTATTGACTGATGATAATGAGGTGTGCTTAAGGTCACATGAAGAAGGACAGAAGAGAGGAAACAGAGGGGAAGAAGAGGAGAGGAAGAGTGACAGGAAAGAGGGAAGGAAGGGAAAAGAAAGGAAGTAATGGAAAAAAAAAAAAGGAAAAAAAAATGAAGGAAGAAAGGAAAGCAAAAAAAGAGCTTTAACTATCATCCAAGGCTCTAATAACCACCAGTGTTTCATCCACCTACTATTTATTTTATGGAAAATATTCCATTTTATGTGTTTTTTTTGTAATAAATCACTCAGAATTCAAATATTAAATTGGCATTTAAAGGGATAAAATCCTGAAAACTGTTTAATGTTTGGTAGTTTTGAGCCGAGGAGGAAGTTGTTAAAGAGATTTTTAAAAAACAAAACACCAACACAAGAAAAAATGTAGATGTATGATGATTTTATAGCAGTTTTTGTGCATGTACAGTTTGTCCATGAGTGTGACCAGAGAGCGCAAAATGCATCATGAGAAAATAGAACACATCTAATAGTAAAGTACGCTGGATTTCAAAAATGTAACTAAGAATAAACATTTCTCCCAAATTTCATGCCAAAAGCTGCAGCAATTAAAATTAACAAATGGAAAAAAAAAGGAAAAAAGAGAGAAAAATATCCAAAAAAAGCCTGAGGGGGACTGAAGGGTAAACTCTTAACACTCTAAATTACGTTTATTACTTCAACCAGAAAATTCTTATTCAAGAAAAAATATTAGACGTCCACAAAGATCAAAGGTCCACACTTCTCAGTTGTGTGTACACATTAAAATAAAAGCACAACAAAAACAAAACATTATCATGCAATTGTAACATAATGTTCAATTAATTTGACTATTCATAATATAATAAAAGTCATAATGTCCTGAAACTTCAAGTTCTAAGACTAGGAAGTCCTCACTAAAATATAAATGTTCAAAGTGATGACTATTAACACTGATAATGACATAGAATATCTTTAATGTCATTTGTAACAAGTACAAAAAAAACTAAAAGTGCCATCCAATCTGTACATCATATAAAAAACAAATACATTTTAAAAGACCCATCAAAACTATTATGCTTGTTTTCAAGATCATGTACTCAGGTGGGAGTGTTATGAAAGACTGTGTGTACATGCATCTCTTACCCAGTGTAACCGGCCAAAATAACACAGACTCTGGCTTGGACTGGAAGACTGATAAGAACTAGAGTCTGGTTTGGGTAGGAACATGGATGTTAACAAGAGAAGCAGAGCTCGGGGAAGCCCTGGGCGAACCTCAGAGGCAGACTAGAAACAAGACGCAGATCTCATAGTCAAAGGTGGAAGGCTGGTCAGTTTACCGGGGCAGAGAAGAGGAGACAGTTAGGATCAGGTGAGGTCAGAACAAGGAAATCAAGTAAGAACCAAATGCTGGAGAGTCAGGGATACTGCAAAGACAATCTGGCACTGGATGAGTGAATAGGGGCAGCTTAAATACTGGCCAGCTGATTAGGCACAGCTGGGAACAATAGGTGGAAATGATTATGCTGACGAGGTGTGGAAAGGTGAGGGAGGAGACAGCAGCAAAGTAGACTGTGAAATTGTCTGAAAAAGACAAACAACATGTCTTTTATTCCAGAACCAGCTGAAACAACAACCACAAAAAGTATAATAGGATATATAAAAAATATCAATGTAGAAATAACAATAACAACAGTATCTAAGTGTGTATAAAAATATAAACAACAACAAAGAAATCCAGTGACATCAACAAACAATATGTGCACTGCAGTCTTCGACACATTTGGATCCAACTTCCTAACAACTTAACATGGAACAAACATACAACTTTGTGTCGTCATGTGCATCAAAATAAGTGTCTGTGTGAAACACAACAGTGGAACTAATGTTTAGTGGCAGTGAAATTATAGAAACAAAGCTTTGATTCAGGAACATTGGAATTGAATAATTTTTTTAATTGATTGAAGTAGAATTAGATTAATCATTCAGAAAAAAAAAAAAGAAAAGGGGGATGAAGGTAGGGAGGAAAAAAGAAAGAGAGGAAGGCAAGAAACAAGGAAAAGATGTAGGAAAAGAAGGGAGGTCAAGAAGGAAGGAAAGAATGTACAGGGTGAGTCAGAAAAAACGCTCTTTCCATTTAAAGAAATTGTACTGCTAAAACGGAAACACTGATTTTTCTTTTGACCATACAGTCATATTGATGTGGTTTTTGAGCATGTCTGGTGATGTAGTCATAGATTTATTCCATTGCATAAGAGAGAGAAGGTCCATTGTTTATTGGGCACTGAAATACCTGCCAACACAATGTCGCCACGTGAACAACTTGAAATTGACAACATTACAGGAGTCGGGGCTTTGCTTTCAACACTCAGGACATAGGCCTACATGACAGTGCCCAGGGAGTTTTCATCATGGCAAGACCACAGTTTACGGATGTGCAGAGAGCTTTCATGGTGACAAAATTCTGCGAAACTGGTAGCGTCCAAGAAACCATCCGGCAGTTTTCAAGACCGCTTCCCTGATGTCCGTGCCCCCAGTTGCCTCATCAGTGAGGGAGAAATGTGATCAAGTATCGCTTACTGGTACCAGCAGAAACCTTAATAAAGAAAGGTCGGGGACGACGAACATGAATGGCGAGAAGAGCTGTGTTAGAGATGCGACAACAAGCACAGATTTGCATCAATCTGAATGGTAGCCAGGTTGAAGGTCGTGCCGGACGACTTGTGTGAGACAAAACATTTGATGGTGAGTAAAATGCTGTAGATGGTTGACAATTTCAATTTCATTCACGGTGGCATAAACTGTGTTGGCAGATATTTCGGTGCACAATAAACAATGGACGTTCCCTCTGTTATGTATGCCATAAATCAATGATTCAATCACCAGACATGCTCAATAACCACATCAATATGACTGTATAATCAAAAGAAAAATAAGCATTTCCATTTCAGTGGTACAATTTCTTTAAATGAAAAGAGTGTTTTTTCTGACTCACCCTGTATGTACACTCAGAGGCAATGAAAACGCAACACCAGTTTGGATTGAAATATTTTTTTTGACTCAAATTTATTTTCTTATTTTAACAATTCAAATATGTTGGGTGGGTTGAGTTTGATGAATGAAATGTGTTAATGGGCTGATTTGGACAATAATGACAGATGCATTAAACGTAACGAGCACAAGTTGAAAATGAGAAATCACAACAAGAATGAACGAACACACATTTAAAAATGAACTCAAAGAACAGTCAGTATCGGGTGTGACCCTCATGAACAGCCACACAGGCAGTACAACGTCTTCTCATGGACCTGACTAAGCATCTTGGGTTGTCTTAGGACAGTATGGTGATCCTGATGAGGAGTTGTCACTCTTTCGCGTCCTGGACGTGGTCGGTCATTTACAGAACCTGTTTCATGTGTCGCTGTATCAGTCTGGTGACACTGGACATACTACACCCAAACGGTGACCCACTTGCTGGCACTTACTCCCGCCTCTAGCATACCCAGGGCCCTGTTCCGTTGTTCAGTCGACAGTCGTAGCATTAAGACACTTCAAAATGTTTTTGTGTGGCTTTTATCATGCCTTTATACAGGGAAGAAAACCACCCCTTCACTTCAAACACTGTACTTGCACAACTCCTAATCCCATATGTTGTACTCAATATGGACTGATGAGAGTCCAACTCACACTGTCAGTTACATGATGATCATTTATGTGCAATGAGGTCCATACTGTGACCCCATGATCACTTAAGAATTCAATTGGACTACTCAGGTCCTGAGCAAAAATAAACCAAAGTTTAGGAGTGTGGTTTTCATTACCTTTGAATATAGGAAGGTGACGGAAAAATTAAAGGCGAGAATGAAGGATGGAATAAAAGAATCAAAAACAGACAGGACAGAAAGACAGAGCAAAAGAAGGAATGCAATACTCTTTTTCAATTATTCTAGCCTTTTTTTTGATACAAGGTGCTCATATGAACAGAACTGCAACGGAAACAGATTCAGTAAATAAATGATGCCATGATGAGGATGCTGCAAATCCATGGATTAAAACAAACAGCGTTCAGTTTTTGTCCTTGTATAATTTAGTGAAATGATAATGTACGTATGAAGAGCTGCAGAAACAAATGTCAAACTTTGACAACCTGGAAGCATCTGAAACATTACACGCGAGGAGTGTCAGGTGTCGTCTAGCGGTTCTAATGGCCAACAACTGTTTTCAAGGTTTTGGAAAAATGAATGAAATTCTACATCAAAGACTCAGCTCAGGTACTGTATGTTATTGTATGAAATACATCATCAATATTGGAAAATCCACTTGTCTTAGAAGACCTCATATCTCTACATTGCTTTATTTAGTATCATCAAGACAAAAAATAATCAAAGCTTGAACAGCAGGTGTTTAATAACTATTACCTTAATTATTGTTTCAGCCTTCAGTCTTGCTCCTTGTCGTGAATATATGAATCATGGAAACTTGTGGAAATAAACAGAAATATGCATATTTTCAGAAATGTTGCTCTTGACTACTGGTCTAACATATGAAAGGAAGGAAGGAAAGAATGAAGGTATGATTACTATTGTTCGGAACTTTTCAAAATTTTAGCCCTCCGAAAAGGCTGGACAGGCAGCACACAATGTTATGACTTGTGTTTATCCTTTTCTTGTTTTTATTTATTTTTTACCACAGGTCATAAACCTTTAAACAGAGACAGACACATAGAAATACATAATTACAACATACTTTAGACACATATAAAACAAATAAAGTTGTCTTCCACATATCACAGCAGACTTAAAACACAAAACACATTAGACTAAACACAGTGACTATATTAACCCGGAAACTACATTACCCAGAAGGCTTAGCGTCCCGGGAGCATGCGCAAAGCACATCCCTGGTGCCACCGCAGAGTTGTTATGAATTGGAGCCCGTGAGCTAATAAATACACGTGCCAACCACAACACAAACCCACAAAGTGCAATATGGTGCAATGTCGTTGCTGTGGATTAAGAGTTAAACGTTACCGTTTACTACGGCAGTCACCAGCAACGTTATCTTAAAGAACTTCTAAAGTAACGTAAACTGGCATTGATAATTAAGCCCTAATGCTACACAGTACTCACACCACAGCCGAACTTCCTCATACCACAACCCATAACTTAACCCACACTAGAAGCACTCAGAGAGCGCAGACCTCCGCCAAGGCCGATCAGTGGGCCCCCCCGTGGGCCCTCTCACCCCCCACCCCCGATCACCACCAAAATTTAATCATTTGTTCCTTGTGCTAGTATCAACATTTCCTGAAATTTTCATCCAAATCCATCCATAACTTTTTGAGTTATCTTGCACACATACAGACATACAGACAAACAGACAAACAAACCAACGCCGACAAAAACATAATCTCCTTGGCGGAGGTAATAAACAGCTTTCCACCGTAACTACTGCTGACTTAGCATGACAAATGATACACACACAAGCATCTATTAATGATTAACATAGTTAGCAGTCTACATTAGCTGTCGATGGTGAACAGATCAAAGAACAGGTTGATTAGAATAGGTCTCGGCTTCCATATATAACCTAAGGCAACCCCACCTGCTCATAAATATAATTTGCTAGACTTTTTTAACCATAATATAAACATTACTGTTATCAATAAATTAGACAAGAGATATGTAAACATTTAAAGAAACTTAAAGACACCAAACAGTTCCACTTTCCAGCAGTGAAGTTATTTGGACCCATTTACTTAGTCTTAACAGTTTTACCACGTTAGCTGGAAGTCTTAACATATATATATATATTAAATATAATACAGATATATATTTTTTATTACACTTTTTTCTTTCTTATCTTATTTTGACAAAAGAATAAAGGAAGCAAGAAAGGAAGACAAGATGGAAGTAAGGAAGGAAAGTGTTGAGGTTTTGCACATACGTCACATGATCATGTGGTTTTCTGTTTACGACGGCATATTGGTAGGCAAGCTTTCCTTGGATCGTGCAATGTGTTAAACGATGGACCTCCTAAACTCCTGTGTGCCATTTATTATTTAGCTTTCACCAATTATAAGTTAGGCAGAAAGAGCGCTCGGTTCCATTGGTGGCAGCGGTGGTTCTCTTCTACCGACCGCTGTTTATAGTTATTACCATGGTTACCGTAGCTTCTCAGTTTAGTTAGCCAGCGTGCTTGTTGCGCTTAGTGGCATGTAAAAAAAGAATTGTCATCATGTGGTACAGTGATGCAGACCCCTTTAAACCTACCAGGAGGGCTTCCCCTGACCTATCACCCTATAGAGAGAGAGTGATTGTGGATCTACCTGCTCCCTTTACCGGCGATGGCAGCCAGGGTTTCCTCAGCTGGGTGAGGCAGCTGGAAGTGGCAGTCGGAGCTACGGTGGGTGACACTGGTGAATTCAGCGGGGAGCTGGTGAGAATACTCCCCACCCGTCTGTGCAAGTCTGCTTTTCTACTCTGGGACAGCCTTCCTGATGTGGTCAAGTCAAATTATGCAGCCGTGAAAGAGAAGATGGGATCGGCTTTTGGACAGAGACAGTTAATGGACTGTTTTAGAGCTATCATATCGGCTCATTCACAAGTTCCAGGGGAGAGCCTGGAGGTGTACACGGCTGATGTGAGCCAGCTGGAGCTGGTACTGGTGTTTTTGCCTCCGAGTTGCGCACGCATCACTGTTGTCAGAAAACATTGAAACTCATCTATGGTGCCTTTATCACAAGCGGACATACTTGCAAATAACAAAACATGCAAACACGAGTCCAAAGAAAAACATGATATAAAGCAACGGTTCTGACTTTCTGGATCCAGATAGCGTGCCTACCAATATGGCAGTGAAGACAACAATCACATGACCAGTGACATCAGCTGCAAGTCCTCAATAAAGGGAGGACGGAAAAAAGGAAGGAGGAAAGGCAGACATAAGGCATGATGAAAGGACACAAGGGAGGAACAAAGAGGGAAGGTAAGAAGGATGGAAGTAAAGAATAAATGGATGTAAGGGAATAAAGTAAGGCATTAAGGAAGGGAAGAATGATGGAAGAATGGAAAGAAGGAAGGATGGAAGAAAAGAAGGTGGGAGTGTAGAAAAGAACAAAGGAAGGGAGGCAATAAGGATGCAGAAATAAGGAAGGAAGGAAGGAAGGAAGGTAAGTAGGGAGGGAGGAAGGTTCCGGAAGGGGGGGGGGGGGGGCTTCAGAGGACAAGAGGTTGAAAGTAGAGGAAGAGGAATAAGGCAGAGAATGAGAAGAGATAAGGGAAGAGTTAAAAAAAAATGTTTTTTGCAAAAAGCCAGGCCATCTGGTGAGATGGAATTACATTAGCAATGCACATTCAGCCCCCCCAACCCAACCCAACCCAACCCAACACATCCCCACCCCACATCCTTGCTCCAGTCTCAGCACAGACCTCCGTCACTATCTGTCCATGTGTACATTACTGTAGCTCCAAATACAAGCATTCACACCGAGGCTTTGACCTTGAAATTTGTAACAAATTCAGAAACCCCTTATTCACTGATTTGCACCAGAAACCCTACTTTAGTGCACAATGTGAGGTATCCATGGCCGTTTTCACTGTTCACATCAAACAGAGACATTTAGAGGGCCGGGGGCACCTAATGGTTGCAACCATTACTTCACATAAGAGCTCTCCCACATTCCCATTTACCCAATATTTCATGCATGAATAATCCAATACAAGCAAAAGTGCAATATTTCCAGTGAGGCTCGGGTGAGATTAGTAGGAGAGGGGGGGGTTGGCATCACCCCCACACCCCCGAGGACTCCCTGCCTCCTCCCAGGAACACACAGCAGAAGTAGTCAGGCACAAGATACATCTTTCTTATCTGTGGCCCACTCCTAACAAGCACATAATTGCTAATATCTTTGCTGAGCAAGAGAACGCATCCCCTGGAGACCGGCTATGTATATACAGCCTGATGGAGAGATGAGGATGGGTTGCCATAGGAACAAGGAAGCCTTAATGTGGTAACACAGGGGGCAGGAGGAGAGGAGAACAGCATCATAGAGAGACAGAGAGAAGGTTGAACTAGAAGGACGACTGAGAACCATAGAGAACCAGAAAAACTTCAGACTCTTCATGTTCCATTGAACACAGGGGATGTTGTGAAGCAAACACAATATGACATTCAGGAAATGGAAAAATGATATACATATTTTTACTGACCACGTATGTATAAATTCAGTATGAGTTGCATGCTGATCATCTTTGCACATTTAAAGACAAAATGTTCAGTATGTTAAATGCAGTTACCTAGGAGGTTGGAGGTAGATGGCAAAAGGTTGACGCCATAAAATGACATTTGCCCAAAAACGTGTGTTTGTTTCATTATTACATTTAGTAACTGTCATGTACTATGAACATCCTGGGTAATTGTATTAATGTGGTTTAAGTCCTATCAGATCATTTTCAGTTTGTTAATGTTAATAATGAATCTTCTCAGCACACCAGTTAGTAATGGAGTTCCTCAAGGCTCAGATCTTGGATCAGTGCTGTTTATCTTATACAGGCTTCCTTTAGGTAACTTAACGAGGAAACACTGTTGGTATTCATTGTTATGTTGATGATACTGAGTTACATTTATCTGTTGAACCTGAATAAGTCAATCAGCTAACTAAACTATAGGAGTGCATTAAAGAGATCAAAATTTGGATGACCAACAACATTCTGCTATTAAAGTCAAACAAAATTGAAATCATTGTGCCTGGCTCAAAAAAAGGGATGTTAGGGAAACAGTATCTAGTGAAGTGGTCACCATGGATGGTGTTACCCTGGAGCCCAACACCACCGTGAGGACTCTAGGCATTATTTTCAATCAGGATTTATCATTTAACTCACACATTAAACTGACTTCTAGCACTGCCTTTTTCCATCGGTGTAATATTGCTAAAATCAGGCATATTTTAACACAGAAGGATGCAGAAAAATTAATCCATGCTTTTATTACATCCAGACTAGATTACTGTAATTTGCTTTTCCCAGGCTGTCCAAAAAGTTTTCAAAGACCCTTCAGTTAATCTGGAATGCTGCTGCCTGTGTATTGACTAGAACCAGTATGTGAGACCATATTTCTTCTGTGTTGGCTTCTCTGCACTGGCTCCCTGTAAAAGCTAAGAGAGACTTAAAAATACTACTCCTCATTTACAAAGCCCTTCATGGCCAGGGACCTACTTATCTGAAAGAGCTTTTAGATCCATACAGTCCATCTAGGCACAACGCTCGCAACATGCAGGCTTAGTGGTGGTCCCGAAAATCTCCAAAAGTAGGATGGAAGCAAGAGCCTTCAGCTATCAAGGTCCTCTGTTGTAGAACCACCTCCCCGTCTCGGTCTGGAAGGCAGGCACACTCTCTACGCTTAAGACTAAACTAAAAACTTTCCTTTTTGATGAAGCTTACAGTTAGGGTGGCTCAGGCTGCTCTTAGTTCTGCTGCTATAGGCTTAGACTGCTGGGAGACTCATCTGGATACACGAGCTCTTCTCTGCTCCTCCTCTTCTCTGCCCTCCTCTCTCCTCCTCTATTTATGCCCCAGCAAATACATGTTACTGACTTGACTTCTTCCCCGAAGTCTCTGTGCTTTATTGCCTCACAGGTTTTCCCTGGATTATCTCTGAACCTGCTGTGGTCCTGCTTCTCACCTGCCTTCATTGTCATCACTCATTTATCCATATAGTTATGATAGTATTTATTTTATAATAGTTTCTATTATTTGTACTAACAGCTGCAGTAATAGTATATCCACTGTTAGTACTTGTATTTGGAGTAGTAGTATTAAATTATGGACATTTGTTTAAGTTATTGATAATTATACCAGCACCAGTTGATCTTCTTTTTAAAAATTCTAGTTCTGTCTGCTGTGCATCGATGTGTCTCCCCCTATTCCCCCCACCCAATATCTCTCTGTTCTTTTAACCCTCTCTCTTTAACCCCAGCTGGTCAAGACATTCAACCATCCTTTAAGAGCCAGGTCTGTTCGAGGTTTCTGCCTGTTAAAAGGAAGTTTATCCTCACCACTGTCACCAAGTGTTTCCACCTGGAGGATTCTGTTGGTGTCTGTAAATTGGCTTAAAAGTCTGGTGAAGACCATCTCTAAATGTAAAGTGTCATGAGATAACTTTTGTTTTGATGTGACGCTATTTAAACATTTGACTGATTGACTGATTGATCCTATGTGCAGGTATAGGCAGGATAGCTTATTATTCAACATGTGTCTACTCCTTAATGTTTTTTGTGCAAATGTCAGGCTGCAACTTTGAAAAAACCTTTCCAAATTATACATAAAAAAAATATTAGCTCTGGGAATAGTCCGATTGAGCTTATATTGTCTACTGAAAATATAAAGACTTCCTTTTCTTTTTTGTCAGACAGATTAAAAAAAAAGTTACCTCCACATGTTTCGGCTAAATCAAAAAAATCAAAACAAATTGTATTTATATAGTGCCAAATCATAACAAAAGTTATCTCATGATGCTTTACATATCAAGTTGGTCAAAGCCAATTTACAGAAACCCAACAGAATCCTCCAGGAGCAAACACTTGTGACTTGTGACAGTGGTGAGGAAACATTTCCCTTTAACAGGCAGAAACCTTGAGCAGACCCAGACTCCTGGAGGATGGCCCTCTGCCTTGACCAGTTGGGGTTAAAGAGAGAGCGTAAAGGAGGAGAAAAAGAGAGAGTGATAGAGATCGAGACTGGGGGAGAGAGGGAGAAAGGGGGAAGTAGGAGGAGACATGGATGCAGTTGATGCACAGATAACTGAACAAAAACTGTCAAAAGTAGATCAGCTGGTGTTAGTGGAATTACTAGAAACCATAACAAAGGTCCATGACTGTTAATACTACTACTACAAATACAAGTACTAACAGTGGATATACACTGACTACACCTGTAGCCTTCCTAAGAAGGGTCACAAGATTTTACTGTGATGTGTCTTGTCAGCTCTTTTATTCAGGAATGCCAGAAAACAGGGGAAGACTATGCCCCCTGCTGTCTGGCATCGTAGGGAAGACAGCATCCCAGGCATGGGATAAGGTGTAAGACCCCTCATCCCTGTTCATGGTCCTTGAGGCCCGTTTTCTGATCTCAGTGACCTCCTTAATCCAGTGGTGGCATTTGTTGCTTTCTGAGCAGATGACCTTAGCTTCTTCCCAGTCCATAATGTGGTTTTCTCTTTTGCAATGATCTGTTATGGCCTATTTCAGATTTGGTTGTTCTGTTCTTTCTTTGGCTTTGCATGTGTGTCTTGCTGATGTCTCTTTCTCACATTCTTTCTTGTGCCAAACACTCTTCCTATTTCTCCTTTGTAGGTCTGTTACATGACAGGCAGAGTATTTCACAGATGACGTTGTGTTTGTTTTCTGTGGGTATTTTGTCTTTTGGATGGACCAGTAGTCATCTCAGAGTGATGTGTGGTTTTACTGGGGTGTTTATGTGATATTTCGTCATTGCTCTTTGTATGCGTTCTGTGGTGCCCTTGATGTACGGGAGCATGACCATGCCAGTGTTTTTGGTTTTCTGTGTGTTCATCTTTGTTTTGCCTGTTCCCTGCTGTGCTTCTTTGAGATTAACCTGTTTTCTTACATTCTCTATGGCCCATCGTGGATAGTGGCTGAAACATGTAGGGGTAAAAATTAACATTTTTAAAAAATCTGTCTGACAAAAAAGAAAAGGAAATCAGTCCGGGAAATGGTGTGGTATCTTACAGGTTGAGCAACCAAGTGCAAAACTTTTCCTTTTAATTTCCAATAGGAAGTCAAAGCAAAGGGGATCAAACCCATTACTTTGCCATGATTTAATATAGAAATAATGTTGAAACTTTAAACAGGTCACAAGACCCTGTTTAGGTAAATTGATTTATGAAACTGTGATTCATGATTCTTTTATATGGATCTTTGTTGTTTTAAGACTGTTTTTTTTTGTTTTGTTTGTCTTTTCCTTCCTTTTTTGTTCTAGAGACACATTGGTTGCCTCTAAATCAGGGGTCACCAACCCTGGTCCTCGAGGGCTACTATCCTGCATGTTTTAGATGTATCCCTCTCCCAGCACATGTGACAGTCGTTATCAGGCTTCTGCAGAGTCTGAAGGTGTGTTGGAAGAGGGATACATCTAACACATGCAGGACAGTAGCCCTCGAGGACCAGGGCTGGTGACCCCTGCTCTAAATAATGCTGTGTCCATTACTATGTCTATTCAACCGCCTGACATTAATGTTCAGCTTTTAGTACAAGTTGTAAGTGTCAAAATTGTCATCAATTCACATTTGATAATAATTATAATAATTTGATATTTTCAAAGTGGAATATTTGTCGCCGAGTATTTTGTACTTCTGTGTCTTCTTTTATTGTCCTTGATTATTATTATTAATGTGACTCCTGAGATGTATAGAACTTGAACTGTGAGCCTTAAAGCAGCAGAAGTTCAGAGCAGACATTTCTGTTCAAATTCAGAAAAACTCACCCTGTCTTTCCAACAATTTCCACTAAATTATTAGTTTCCACTATTATTATTAGAACTGAAGAAGTTTCTTGGATGAGAGGCAAAACGTTTTCAAAAGATCGAAACCAGTCCAGTTGAAACTAGAAGAACTACCAAGAAGAACAATGACCCAGGCAAATGAGAACCTACACAGACAATTTCTACTAAACCTATGTATAAATTATACCAGTGAGTGTCCTCTCCTTCATGGTGTAAAGACTGGTGATTTAAAGTTACACCTGCATCTTAGAAGCCAAACACAAATACACTACTTCTGTTTGGAATCAATCTTGATCTAACTATATTAATAATTCTTAGTTGTATCAAGGGTCCTATGACATAGGAGCAAATGTATAGTAAGTAAATTTGAACTTATTCAGTATTGAATGAATAGTTTTGTTCTTTGTTGTACTTTGAGGAATGGATTAGATTTAGTGGAAATTTTAGTCTAGTTATAGTGTTACAGTTTTTCAGGTATTATGAGAAAAGCCTTGAGTTACAGACACTGAAAAAAGTAGAATGAAAGAATGTATGTATGATATTGCACAACATCATTTTATTTTCCTGGTTTTGCACCATGGTATGGAAAATACACTATACAAATCTAGAAATTGATTCTATTTCTTTGTTTTGCATTGTACATTGTAAATTATTAACGATAATTAATGCAGTAATAAGCATTAACTTACTAATAAGTAAATTATTAGTATGTTAATACCGTTAATTACTAGTATAATTAATGTTAATAGCTATGTAAAACTATTGAATCATGTACAGATTAATACCTTAGTAAAACACACACACACCATTAGTGAATGCTACACATATTTTATGTAATGATTATTACTGTATTTACTACTGTCAATACATTTTAATGCATTGCCTCATTTGAACATCATTACTAAATGATTGCTTGTCACATTAACTATGAAGTTAACTTTTATTTCTGCATAATATACACTTAACAAAACTATGAATGCAACACTTTTGTTTTTGCTCCCATTTTTCATGAGCTGAACTCAAAGATCAAAAATTTTTTCTACAAAAGGCCTATTTCTCTCAAATATTGTTTACAAATCTGTCTAAATCGGTGTTAGTGAGCACTTCTCCTTTGCTGAGATAATCCAGCCACCTCACAGGTGTGGCATATCAAGATGCTGATTAGACAGCAGGATTATTGCACAGGTGTACCTTAGGCTGGCCACAATAAAAGGCCACTCTAAAATATGCAGTTTTATCACACAGCACAATGCAATAGATGTCACAAGTTTTGAGGGAGCATACAATGTTCATGCTGACCGCAGGAATGTCCACTAGAGTTTTTTCCCATGAATTGAATGTTCGTTTCTCTACCATAAGCTGTCTCCAAAGGTGTTTCAGAGAATTTGGCAGTACATCCAACCGGCCTCACAACCACAGAACACATGTAACCACACCAGCTAAGGACCTCCACATCCAGCATCTTCACCTCCAAGAGCATCTGAGACCATCCACCCGGACAGCTGCTGCAACAGTCGGTTTGCATGACCAAAGAATTTCTGCACAAACTGTCAGAAACTACCTCAGGGAAGCTCATCTGCATGCTTATTGTCCTCTTTGGGGTCTCCACCTGACTGCACTTCATTATTGTAACCTACTTGAGTGGGCAAATGCTCCCATTCGGCGGTCTGGCACCTTGGAGAGGTGTTCTCTTGACGGATGAATCCCGGTTTTCACTGTCCCCGGCAGATGGCAGACAGCATGTATGGGTGCACGTGTGGGTGATCGGTTTGCTAAATGTCAACGTTGTGAATTGAGTGGCCTATGGTGGCGGTGGGGTTATGGTATGGGCAGGCGTATGTTATGGACACTGAACACAGGTGCATTTTATTGATGGTATTTTGAATGCACAGAGAAACCATGGCCAGATCCCGAGGCCCATTGTTGTGCCGTTCATCCACGACCATCACCTCATGTTGCAGCATGATAATGCAGGGCCACATGTTGGAAGGATCTGAACACAATTCCTGGAAGCTGAAAACATCCCAGTTCTTGCATGGCCAGCATACTCACCAGACATGTCACCCAATGAGCTTGTTTGGGATGCTCTGGATTGGCATATACAATGGCGTGTTCCAGTTCCTGCCAATATCCAGCAACTTCGCACGACCATTGAAGAGGAGTGGAACAGCATTCCACAGGCCACAATCAACAACCTTATCAACTCTATGCAATGGAGATGTGTTGCACTGCATGAGGCAAATGGTGGTCACACCAGATACTGGCTGGTTTTCTGACCCCCCGGACCCCCAATACAGTAGAAATGCACATTTTAGAGTGGCCTTTTATTGTGGCCAGCCTAAGGCATACCTGTGCAATAATCCTGCTGTCTAATCAGCATTACACCTCTGAGGTGGATGGATTATCTCAGCAAAGGAGAAGTGCTTACTAACAGATTTAGACAGACTTGTGAACAATATTTGAGAGAAATAGGACTTTTGTGTACATAGAAGAAGTCTTAGATCTTTGCGTTCAGCTCATGAAAAATGGGAACAAAAACAAAAATGTTGCGTTTATATTTTTCATCAGTGTAGTATGTATTTTAACCAATATAGACCCAAACATCTACCACTGACTAAAACCATCTACTGATGTAAAATGTTGAACACCTTTTGTAACCAATCAATACATGTAAATGATTGGTGTAAAATGCAGTTTGTCATCTTTTCATGGTCATCAGATATGACCCATTTGGATGCTCAGAGACTCCGTAGTGAACGTGGAAACACCATGATCATCTACAACATTGATACACCAGTAAAACCCATGAAGTTTGATAAATGACAGTGGATGGAGACACTTGTTTTTGTGTTCATTTATTGATGTAGTTTTCTGATAAAGGGAATTTTTCTTCAGTTTTCTAGGTTTTGACATATTAACCTTTGAATTTACTCTGTGCATTTATGAACATCTATATGATCAGTGAATTAAATATGGGAAAAAATATGATTTACACTGAAAAATGCAAAATGCAGAGGATAATATTAGAATAAATGGGGATAAATCACTTGGGAAAGACAAAACAATCATTTGAAAGTTGTGACAACAGTTGTGGGTCTTTAAGAGTTTAAATTCTTGTACTAAAGGAATATTCTTCTCAAATCTACTCCCCCCTGCAGTCAAAACATCTTCCATGGTCAGGACAACAGTGGACTGACAAGACTGATAAGAACTGAACTGTATGGACAGAGTGACCCGCTGGAGTCTCTTATCTTCGCACGCACATTCCACAATTATTACATAGTTCAAGCATCTCCCCTTCCCCCATTCCCTTTTCACGTCTGCTGTCAGCCTAATTGTTCATGCTGTCCCCCAATTCCCTTTAAATCCATGAAAAAATTCCAGCATGTGTCCACGTGTACTGTGTGAAAATTGTATGATGTGTTATCTTTGTGCTTTGCATTATCTTCTGTTCTTCACTGCAATTTTTTTTCGAAGAAAAGGGTTTTTTGTGGATGTGCACTAGTTGTACTCTGTACTAGGAGCAGCGGCCTGATGTCCCTAATCATTGAACTCAATTTCGTTTGATGTACTCTGTACTGACAGTAAAGGCAATTCAATTCAATTCAATTCAATTCAATTCAATTCAGTTCATATATAATATATAAGGTACTGAAGTTAGGAATGAGATTCCAGCTCCAATAAGAGACTATACTGCATTTAACACTTTTAAAGACAATTTAAAAAAATGGGATAAAAAGAAACCAGATCTGTCACTAATTTTATGTTTCTCTGTGTCTTCTCAGTGTTCTTTGTCACTGTCATTAGTGTGTGCCAATTCTCCATTTCTACTATTGTGTTGTTATTTTTTTTTCCTTTTTTTGTATTTGTTATTTGTCATTTTTGCCATTATAATGTTATTTCTTCTGACCTGCCAGGGATTGCAGATGGAAAACAACTTTAGACTAATTCTGGCATATTTACATTTACATGTACATTGACATGCACTGTCCTTTTAAATAAATATTGGAATTAATTATTTACCCTTCCTGGAAAGTGCTAATGCTCAGGAAAACTAAGACTAAAACTTAAACCAACTGTGAAAAATAACTTTGCTGAAATAAAAAATAAATACTAAATACCAGTCCTCCTTGTGTGCAATAACTCTATGTGTTCTATTTTTGGATTGTGGGGTCAAAAGTGCAGCTTTGCCTTGTGTTAACCAGACTGAAGAAGCTCACAAACAGAAAACTGGAGCTGTAAGATGCATGAATAAATGTGAACATTGGTTGGTTGGTACCGAAACCTCAGCTGAAATTAACTCAGTGAATGTAATGCAGGATGTTTGTGGATCAGCTGCTGCAGACGTGACTTCAATGACCTGTTTGTTGTAGATTATTATTAGTTTTTTAATTCTTTTTAATCTAATATGAACAAAAACAAATCTTTTCTCAGTTGGTCAGCATCTAAAAACACTTGATTACGTCTGTTGTCATGCTGTATTATAAAACAATAAAACAAGGAAAAAGTCCACGGGGGGTGTAAGCCACACTTCAGCAGCACGGTTGGAAAATAGTGATAGACAGCTGGTAATTAGGGGCAAAAATAGAAACAAAGCAAAAGGGAGAAAAGCAGCAGTAGGAAGAAGAAAAAGTGCAAAAATGGAAAATATATTTCTCTTTTTAATGTTAAATTTATTTTCACTTGCACAAGTTAAAATGAGGCCATAGTTTGAGTTGTCTAACCCAAGACTGAGACGCGATGCAGACCAAGGCTTTGAGTTGCTGATTCAGATCCACATTGAGGTCATTAAGGCGTGGATGCAGCATAAGATGCTTATCACCAACAAAGTGTCTTGAAGGAACAACAAGTCTGTCACCGCACACCCTGTCCCTTCCATCTCCCACTAAACTAATACTGTATTAGCTGCATCCCACAGTAACACTAATTAGGTAGCATGCACGCTTTGCCTGGTAGCAATTAGTTACTTCAATGAAGCAAATGAAATGAGCACCATCGTCCTACACTATATACATAAGTGGCTACTAGCTAATATTTACTAAATGCCTTATAGCAAGCACCAATGATATTTTAAAAAAAAAATTAGTTTTAGGGGTGAGCCACACCTTTTAACACTGTCACCTTAAACACATCAGGTAATTTCAGGTACATGTTAATATTATCATCAGTAGTTGTTTTGATAACAGTGATGTCAAACTAGTGAGGGCAGAAACTCGCTAAACTAACTTTGTTAAAACTCTGACCACATTGCCTAGCACTGTCATGAATACCACCAATTTAATAACTTCAGCTGCATGGTGAGCACATTACCACAGTAATATGTGTTAATAATAATATCAACTTTAGCAAAAGTATAAACACACTGATTACAATTAAGATATGTTAGCAAGAAATCTCACAAACCACATAATCAATAGGAATTAACAGTAACACTGCTTGTTAAAGCTAAAGTTACACTAAAAGGCCATTTATTATCATGAAGTCTCTGTAAATTTTAATTCTTTTGCAGACTTAGGCCAGACACAGGCCATCCCCATAATTATACCCAAGGTGAATTAAAAATGTACTATAGGGCTGTATGAAAAATGAATTATCTTGGATCGTTTTGTAAATTGTTAACTATATTTGTCATTTTCACAAAAATACACATACATACCTGCACACCTATACAAACATACAGAAATAAAATTAGGCAAGACCTACATTGAGATCACTATACTATTAACACATACAGCCAAACATGTTGCTTTTAATATTCCTTTTTTCCAGGTCTACAATCTATCTGACAGATTAGAGGGGGCAGATATGCTCATAAACTGTACAACCAGACCAGAGGCCTCAAGTCAATTGAGTTTTTGTCCTTTTTTCATCATTCTTACAGTGTATTACTGGATTACTACGTAGCTATCTGTAATGGCAGCTTTTATAATGTGACATGAGAGAAACTCAGGCCATAACTTATGTGTGTGTGAGATCACATTATGTCGGCCGAGCTCTAATCATTGTTTGATGCCAGAGGGGCTTCGTGGACCCCCACCCCATCTTTATCTTCCTCTCTGTCTATCTCTTTCCTCTCTTTTGCCAGTGTCCGTCTGCTTGGCGTGTTTGTCGATCTTCTGCTCTTTATCTCCTGTTTTCTTTCTCTCTGTCTCTCTGCAATGGTATTTTAATAGGACAGATAGCCACAGGAATCCAATACACAGACGGTCTAATTGAGTCTTTAATAGGTTGTCTGATGTCTGCTTGCTGCTCGTTCACACTGAGAGACACAGAGACAGAGTTGCACTTCAAACAACACAGCAGAGCCAGCTGGACTCATCCTCAAAGGTCACCCTCCACGCCTGCATCCACGGCATTAGCATGTTGTTTGTTAATTATATTCATAAAAAAGGCTTTTGCTTCTCTCATCTTGGAAATATTATATTATACTTTGCAGCTGCACTGAGATGCCCATCATTTTATTTGCATGTCTTCACATTCAGAATGATTTTACATGATAGTTGTGTTTGTCTTTTAGTTTTGGTGTACTACATCAAACGTATTTTTAGAGTTGAAATACTCAATCAACTTGAATTGCTAAAAAAATATTTGCTTACATTTTTCCTGAATCGAAGCTTCGTTTCCTTAATTTCACTGCTGTTAAACCAGTGGTTCTTAACCTGGGGGGCCAGAGATCCCAGGGGAGGCATGATGCTTTGTCTGCATTAAGGGGGGAGCGCGGACAAACCCCCCCCGCCCCTCCATGTTGAAATGCAAGTGGTTTGACTATTATAGTGTTTCTCAATGGGGGTGGTACCCCTGCATAAAGACCCCGTGTAAGACTCCCCCCACCCTGGCTGCAAATCTGTCTTCAGGTGGGAATACCGTACACCCACCCATCCCTGTCTGAAAGTTTTCGGGGACTGGGGGGATAGCAGGAGGCTCGTTAGTGTGCCTTTGTTAAAAAAAGTTTAGGAACCACTGTATTAAACAATGGTTCCAATGTTGTGTTTCACATGGACACTTATGCTGTGTTCCCACGGCTCGACTCATCTTGGCTCAACTCGGATGCCAGGTACTATTCCTGGAGACCACTTCCATTACAGGACACTACCTACTTTAGAGTACCTGAACATCATAGCGATGCGGCGTGTTACTTCCGTGTCGTCTGCTCAGAGAGTTGCTGATAAACTCACTTGTTGCGTGTTGTGTCATCAAGCTCATGCTGAATTTTTACATCTGAATGTCCTCAACCAACCATGGTGTAGTTTTGCTGGCTGTCATCATGTGGATTAACCTGCCACTTTATTTTCTATCAACTTCTGAAATTAGTTTTTTGTAAAATGGTGGGTCACAGAGACAACTCTCAGACCAATCAGTGGTCTGCAGTGGTTACACGTCACGTTTTAGTATCTGTTCCCCAGTCTTGGAACCTTGGCAGAGGTGATACCAAAAAACTAGTACCGGGTACCAGATTCCAGGTCCTTTTTCGTAATGGAAATGCACAAAGGCTGACTTGAGTCAAGCCGGTACCACACAGTGGAAATGCGGCATTATTGTGCCATACATGATGCCAGGATCAACACAAACAACATAAGCGTAGCTCAGAAGAGACGAACAAGGACAAAAAGGCAGAAAATGTCTGTATATCTGCTTTTCTTCATTGGAACCATCACTTACTCATTTAAAGTTTGAGCCTTCCACACAAACATTTAAAATGTTTGTCTATTTCTTTTTTTTTTTTTTTTTTAAGTTGTATGTTACTTCCATCTTAAGTTGTTCATAAGTTAGTGAGTTGGATCCAAATGTGTTGAGGACTACAGTGCACATATTGTTTGTAAATGTCATTAGACTTGTTTGTTGTTGTTTGTATCTATAGATATTTTTATATATATTTTAAAATATTGAATATATTTAAAAAATTTTTAAATCTGATTCCATTCTGATTTGCCTGTCAACAACTGTATCCTAATGGTCCCTTCCTCAGTTTTCTATAATTCTGTACTTTGATTTATCCATCAGTTAATGCAAACAGTCTTCAAACAGCTAAATCTTAACTCCTTGTTAGGTCCAATCCAAAATTATAACATTGGATATAACTATCTAAAATATAAACAAACTGCATTTTTCCCATAGCAGCGTCTGTGTGAACCCCCTCAATCCGGAACCATGACAAAACAAAACCAAATTCAATTTGCAAATAGTGCATCACAAGTAGAGCAGGGGCCTGTTGCACAAAACTAGGATAAGGGATTAAGCCGGGATGTCTTGGTTATCCTGGCTCAACTTATCCGTGATCCAGTTGCACAAAAGTGGGATAGTGGAAAGCGGGATATATTTTGACATAAATTACCATGGAGATTTATTCTGTGGAGCTAGCCTGCTCCAGACCAGGCTAAGTTCCAGGATCTATTTAATCTCAGCCCTTATCTCAGTCAACAGTCAACACAAATGGAAACCAACAGTTATTCCACTGCCCACTACACAATGGAATCACATTAAATAGACCCACTGTCATTTGTCATCATTAATTTCAATAATTTTAGATAAATAATGATTTTAGATCATGTTGCAATCATTAAATCAGTTCAGTTCAGTTTAATTGTGTTTATTCAGACATTCCAAGCATTATACATTGTGCAAGATACAATGTTTGAAAAACAAAGGAATCTGAAAAGAAATAGTTTGGAGTCTAAGCTTATTCTGCCGAGCCCCTTATTCATATCACTGAACAAAATTAAATAAAATAGATACCAATACCTTTTGCTTCATAACAATAGCAACAACAAAAAACTAAACAATTCAATAGTTTGGGTAGTGAAAAAATTTACATTCACATTCTTCATATATTTTCATGACATTTCTTTTAAACGTAGTTTTAAACATAAATATCATTGTACAGTCTTTGAATTTAGGATTTAATTTGCTCCAAACATTTACTCCAACAACAAAACGGCAGAATTGCTTCATATTTCTTCTAACAAAGTTTTTGGAACACATGACTTCTGAAATTATAAACACTTTCCTGCATTTTAGCTCTGAATATGAACATGCAATAATTTTTTTTTTTTTTTTACATAAATTGTGTAGATTTTAAAGTGGACTAAGTCACTAAACTTTAAAGCTTTTAACTTGATAATAAACTGATGTGTCCCTGTAGGACACTTTATTGATCAGTGGTATTGGCCTTTTCTGAACAATGGTGATTGGATTTGTATTAGTTCTGTAAATATTCCCCCACACCTTGATGCAGTACGTCATATAGGGGAGAACTAGAGAGCTGTACAGCAGATATAAGGTAGATGAGTTCAAGAATTTTTTGATTTTAGAAATAATCCCTAATGATTTAGATACTTTAACTTTAATGTGGTTTATATGTGCCTTCCAACTTAACTTCTTGTGTATCGTTACTCCAAGGAATTTGATTTCATTTACCCTTTCAGTCTCTGTATTGTTTATACAAAGATAATTTACAGTTTCCCATAGACTATATATGCTATGTAAACATAAATACACATCAAAGAGTAACATGATGTTCCCTTATTGAATAAGGATAAATCAAAGCAACTAAACCATCAGCTCCTTTAAAACTGAGGGGGGGGGGGGGGGGGTTGACCTTGATGATACAGACTGTGGCCCGTATTCTGTTTTGCTCTGAAATGGATTCATGATGAACTCAAAATATGTGGTGAACACAGCAACCTTATACTGGACATTGAACCAGCAGTCTCTAAAACCAGGAGAGTAGAACCAGACCCTGAGCTGAACAGAGCAACAAGACAATGCTGACAGAACATAATACGTCCATGAGATGAAACAGAGCTTCAAAACAAGGCCGAGGGGGGAGAAAATGTGTCTGTCACTCTGCCTGCACAAAATTCTAAATGCCTCAATAGTAAAATGGAATGATTTTACCATAATATCAGAAGTGAACCCATGAGGGCAATGTAGCAAAAGAACAGTACAACTTTGTCCAGTTGGAGGCTGACAAATCAGTTACGCACTTCAGTATAGTATCATTTTTATGTGAGCTGCAGACTCTGTATTCGTATTGATTTACTGCATCGATGCAGATGTTTGCTGTGCAGCACATCTAAGAACTGAAAAATTTCCACATCTCTAGTGCACAAGTTGTTGAACTTACAGTTCTTGATGGGGTATGTCATAATTAATTCATACGGGAAATAAAACAATGAATACTTATGTACTGTTTTCTTTACGTATGTCACTTTTTGTACGTTTGGCTGTTGAAATAAGCTAAAAATGACCTGTGTGTTAAAATAAATCAGTTATTATTTTGTATTTTATCAGTGCTCTGATCACCAAATAAATAAACAATTCCCTAATCAGATTTTAACAATTACTCACTAATTACTAATTACTCAAGTGTTACATTTACTTTGATAATTAAGTAATTGTTCAAGCAAAAACAGACAATACGATATTTAAGTCATCTAAGATACAAGGCTGTATACATTTTGGCTTTGGTTTACTAAACAGTGGATCAAGGAATTAGGAAAATAATTGGATTTATCCAGTGATCAAAATAGTCATTAAAGGTGTGACCACACCTGTGGAGAAAAACCATACAAGTCAGGTACAAAAAACAGGTCAGACACTAATGAGGACTCGGGCATTAGTGAGATCAGAGAAAGAGAAAGAGAGAGTGAGGGACACCTCTCAGGAGTCAGGTCCTGGCCTAATGGTGATGTGCCACTGGTGGAATTGGGTGTGGAGGGCAGGCCCATAAAGTGGGGGGCCATATGTCTCAAATTATAATTTTTTTTTCTTCTGTCATTCTAAAGATGTTGATGTGATCAGACGAGATTGGTTCACTGTTGCCTTTGGTTGGGCCTATTCTGCCTCCTTGCCACAACAACTGCGACCAGTTTTGCGTGAAGCTATGCCAGTTAAAACCTGCCTTTTAGACATGCTAAAAATAGATGCAAAATCAGCCATCAGGTTTCAGGTTTGGTAAATCACATCTCGAGAATAAATATTTAAATAAATATTTGCATCTACTCCTCCCAGTAATTTTGCACGTTCTGGCAGAAACACTCATGTAACATATTCATCAAGGCAAATGTGCTAAATGGGTTACACAAGCTATTTTGCCCATTAGAGAAATGCAACCCTCAGTGCGTCCTGTTACTAGATAAGCTTCAACTTGTTTTGTGTGTGCAGTCAAGTTTGCACACGTTTTTACATGGGCAAACTTTTAGTAAAGCAGGTCCATATGCTAACGCCTTGAGTTTTCTTCTAAATTTTAAGTGAACATAAAGTGGGAAAAGGTGAAGACAGCTGCAGCCAAGACACACAGCATGTGAGTGAAAAGAGTGCATTGTCTTAATGAAATAAATGAACAGAGTAATCAGTACACACTGGCTGTCCAAATGATTATTCAATATTGGTCTTGCTTGCATGGTTCATAGAACATTACTTAGACCATAAATTTTATAGATCACAATCAATTTAGTAATCCTACTCTGAATCGTCGTCTTCCTTCAGTCTTGGTCTTGCGCTAGTGATGAATGGGTCGTGTTTTTTTATTCAACCCGTTTTTGTGGAATTATCTGACCCACCCCGCAAATAAAGTGATATTTTTTGGACCCACACTAACCCAACCCGGGTCCACTGATCTGCACATCACTACCTTGCCCTCCGTGTTTTCATATAGAAAGATGAGAGTATCGACATGCGCTGAATAAAGGCTAGCGCGCTGTTGGGTTATGGAAGGGAGAGAGAGAATAATACATGACTTGTTGACTCCTCCAAAGTAACGTCGACTTGAGCCACAGATGTCGACACATCGACAAACTGGCTTTTCTGTTAATGCCCTAGTGAGGACACATTTTTCTGCAGGAGGGTTGTATGACAATGAGCAAAATCCACAGGCCTACTTAATTTTTTGTTTTATAAAGAGAAAGAATCTTGACATCTCAGCAGTAATGATAATGACTGTATGGATGATTCAGGTTTGCATTTCTCAGTCAGTTCAGCTCATATAAGTTTATGTTTGTATGTTTCTTGATATCAGAAACTGTAGTGTTTCATGTGTTAGTGCAGTTATTTTTCTTACCTAATGACATCAAGCTAGTGAGGGTGAAGAGAAAGGTAAAGGTAAATCCACTTTTACTGAAGCCGGCTGTAATGACTGATGTTGGAAGTGATTTGAAGTGTGTGTGGTTTTGTTAGATGCTGCTGTACATCACAGTCTCTTGTCTCCTTTACATGTCAGTATGTAAGTGCATGTTCATGTTGATGTCCTGTATGTCAACCTCCATGAGTATGTATGTGTATGTAGGTGCTAAGCAGTGCTGCAGGGCTGGGACTATATTCTATCTGCATAACGGTAGGATAATTAACATCTTCACCTGGCTCCTGGTTTGTTCATTTAAAAAGCCTAATTAATCACAGGGACAGTGTTGGGACTGGAGTCAATGCCGCCAAGCGTGAAATTACCTTTCTCGGAGACTGGGCTCAAACGTCCATAAACAGTGATCCTGCCAGCCTACCCTCTGTACCTGACTCTGCCGTTCTTTATCTCACATTTTAAATGGCCTTCAAAAGGGTGGGGGTGGTGGTGGAAGAAAGGCCGGCAGAGGTGGGAAACAACAATCACTAAGAAGCACAGGAGAAAAGTTTTCGTGATATCCCACCACATGGGCAGAGAAACAGTCCTGTGCTGCTGGATAAAAATAAAATTAGCAGGTATATGAACCACCTACTCTGAGCATGCCCCCCGGCCAAATCGATAACTTTGAACATTCCAACACAGGAGAAGAGAAACTCTTTACATCAATAGATGCATGCTATCGTATCCCACTGCTGGAGTCGAGTACAGCATCAGCCGTTCTGGGAGTAGCTTCTATGAATCATTCAGGACACCCACTCTCCTAACCTCTCCCTCTCTACCTGCCTGCCTACCCAGCAGCCCCCCCACCCCACCCACCACGAGCCGCCGTCAGCAACAACTGTCTTTGTACTTAACCTCACACATCACAGCTAACTCATATATCAATGCTGGATAGAGACAGCGGAGAGGGGATGCGTGTCTATTCCTGGCTCAGTGGGAGTGGATGATGAGAGCTGTGAATCTGAGAGATGTCGCTGAACTCGGAGGTGTATGTTTCATGAACACTGTGGAAGTGCTGTCTGTATATTGTTATGTCACTCATGTCACAGAACTGCAGAAGTGTGAACACACAGACATATTCATAAAAGAAAAAAAAAAAACAACGTTTTCTGTTTGTTTTTACACAATAAACCAGGCTGTACTGTAGTGTTATTAGAAGTTGCACTGAGGTAGTTTGGGTCTAGTTCTAGTCTAGGACTGCGTTCAGACAGCAGGGGCCTGTTGCACAAAACTAGGATAAGAGATTAAACCGGGATATATTGATCATCCTGGCTCAACTCATCCATGATCCGGTTGTACAAAAGCAGGATAGGGGAAAGCGGGTTATGTTATGATATAAGTTACCATGGAGATTTATTCTGTGGAGCTAGCCTGCTCCAGACCAGACCAAGTTCCAGGATTTATTTTAATCTCATCTATCATTTCAGTCAGCAGTCACCGCAAATGGAAACCAATAGTTATTCCACTGCCCACTACACAATGGAATCACATTAACTAGACCCACTGTCATTATTTAAACAAGTCCCTAAATTTGAAAGTTTTTAACTTCATAATAAACTGATGTGTGTGTTCCCCATATGACACTTTATTGATCAGTGGTATTGGCCTTTTCTGAATAATGGTGATTGGATTTGTATTAGTTCGAAGTATTCCCCCACACCTCCATGCGGTATGCCATATAGCAACTTCAGTTCTTATGTATAGTTATTCCAAGGAATTTGATTTCGTTCACCCTTTCAATTTCTGTATTATTTATATTTAGATAATTTACAGTTTCCCATAGAATATACTGTATATGCCATATAAATATAAATACACAAAGAGTAACATGATGAACCTATATTGAATAAGGATAAATCAAAGCAGGTTAACCATCAGCTCCTTTCAAACTGAAGTCACACAGTGACTCTACAAGAATCAAAGCATATTATGGAACAGAAGAATAAATACACCTCATGTCTGCACACTGAAAGAAACGCAGGACAAATCCATACACAACAAATGAGGAGACGAATGGATACAGTTGCCTCCCTACAACAAAGTATACACACAGTATACACCACATACATCATAAGAGGCCAAACCAATTGAAATTGAATAAAAAAATACAAACAAATTCCTCTGCCAATGCAGGACATATTTAAGTTAAATTTAAAGCATGCATGTTAACTAAAATAACTGAACACATATTGGTTCCTGGCCAGCTGACTGCTGTGTAAACAATGGTTATTAATAGAGGTCATGTGGCTCACCTTGTGATAGTTGCTGATAGATTCCAGAGGTCCCAAAGACTCAGGGAGTCATGAACCGAGCCAGGCACTTAGACACAACACTGATGAGACAGTCAGCCTTGACCATCTGAAATTATAAGATGAAGACTATTAAACCAAACAATGTACGTCACAAGCAATGCACAGAGTTCATTAAACCATAAAGGCCCAGTGCTACTATTGTGTCTGTTGCCAAATGAATTTTCCACATTTAACCTTCCTTAAGTGATCACTATTTATTAAAGCATTATCTTCTGTATTTTTTTTATTTTATCAGTATAAATCAGGTATTTTCCTGTATTTAATTTACTGATCATAAAGACGTTAATAAAAGATTAGATTAAAGTTGGGGGCATTACATCAAAAACAGAGAAAACTGCAGAAAAAGTGATTCTCAGTAAAATCTGTCATCAACAAAACAAGCATTTCCATCCACTGTCATTGATCCAACTTCTTGGGTTTTACTGGTGAATCAATGTTGCAGAAGATGACAATGTTTCCACATTTACAACAAAGCCTCTGAACGTCCAAAGGGGTCATATCTGATGACCATGAAAATTTGACAAACTACATTTTACACCAGTTATTTACATGTATTGATAGGATTAATGGATCAACAGGGATTAAACAGTTTAGATCAGTAGATGGTTTTGGTTGGTGATGGATGTGTGGGTCTTTATGGATACATTGATAATATCAGAGAGTCATGAATCATGATAAGATAAGATAAGATAAGATAAGATAAGATAAGATAAGATAAGCTTTATTTATCCCAAAGGGAAATTCACTGAAGTCCTTGAGCTCATCTATCAGAATTATCCAGTCTGATGGAATTACATTTACACAATTTCACTCACATCTACAGTCAGTTTCACCTGATTCATAATCAGAGTACAACTACATTTGCAGAGATAGTAATTAACTATTTGGGTTGTACTTGTGATGTTCTCAGCGGAGCAGTGAGTGTGTATTTGTGCACTGCTTACTCGTTCATACGGTCTGCAGTTCTTTCCCAGGCTGTCTCTGGTTGTTTTTTATAACTGTCGCGGTGTTGTCTTTCTTTTTGATTTGGTCCTTTACCTCCTCGGAAGCCAAAATTAGGTGTTCTACGTCTGATGGTTGAAAGTACGGTGCTCTACTACTTGCCATGGTGAACTGGTGAGTCTGTTATCAATGTCGGGGTCTATCTAGGAAGCCAAATGCATAGGGATGGGAATCAAGAACTGGTTCTTTTTGAGAACTGCTTCTCAGTAGCTCGATTTCTTGGAATAGTTTGCCTGTCTGCTTAACGATTCTGTGTATCAATTCATTTGCTGCGCATGCGCGATGACATCACGCATGTGCTGGATTGTTTTGGTCAGAACATAGCCAACTTGGCGTTGAGGCAGAAATGGTCCTAAAAGATGACACCAGGGCCACTTGTAACACTTACAAAGTTTCCATTTCTTCAAAAGGGTGTAATTCCTCCAATATGCTCAAACATTTGTCCACACAGCATGTAATTCTTTTACAGGAGGGTCACCTATTTGATACGCTACTTAGTGACACTTGTGACTCTAGAGTGAACATCAGGCCGTCATCTGGGCCCGGTTCCGGTGCGGGCAACAAACGTCATGCTCCCTCAAATACAAGTTTCCGAAGACAGGGGAAAGGAAATGAGGTGCACAGCAACGGGAGCCGAGCCGAGCCGGTTCCATGTAGTGGAAATGCGAAAATAGAGGAATTAGTAAAGCATCTTAAGTTTCACTTTCACTGTACCACTTTCACTGCACTGTGCCAGTTCCCCGCCAGAGCATTTTACAGTGAGTTACCAGCCAATGCCAGCCTTTTTGGTCATATTCACTAATCTTTGAAGGCCCACTGAAAATGTTGTGTTAGGTGTATGTGAACACTGAATACATCAAAAGAAAAAACAGAACTTCAGTTTTTAAACACAAACTATTTTATTGTATCTTCATTCATCCGTGAAGCATAAACATTTGAAAATTGGTCATTTTCAGGAAAAAAAGACATTTTGAGCCAAAAACTGAGAAAATGGCATTTTTTTCAGAGATCTTGATTTTCAAGATAAAATTGATTTCCTATTAACATTCTGGACTCTTTCTTATTTACAAACAGTAACACTGTATTCAAAATCACAAAATAAAATAAAAACAACAACAATGATGATGATAATAATAATAATAATAATAATAATAATAATAATGATGATGATGATGATGATGATGATG
The DNA here is from genome assembly GCF_902148855.1 of Sphaeramia orbicularis. Taxonomy (NCBI): domain Eukaryota; kingdom Metazoa; phylum Chordata; class Actinopteri; order Kurtiformes; family Apogonidae; genus Sphaeramia; species Sphaeramia orbicularis. The sequence continues at coordinate 4,256,629 of NC_043978.1, read as the reverse complement.
ATGATGATGATAATAATAATAATAATAATAATAATAATAATAATAATAATAATAATAATAATAAACAGCTCTACGATATCCCAATATTTCCACAAAATGTTAGGGGAAACCACACCAGACTTTACATGAAACATCTCCTAAAGCACCAGGGGCTCGTTTCTGCACTAGCTCGTTAAATCGTTAAGCCTAGCGCAACGCAAAATGCGTCCATTTAACGCATTTTACAGTATCCCGTTTCTGGGCTTGCTCTTTGTTCGTTAACAGCTAACGCAACACAAAATGCATTTGTGCGTTAGTTCGTTAACCCCAACGCAACGCAAAATGCGCTAACCCGTTTCTGGGCTAGTTGGTTAAAAGTGTGCACTTGCCCAGTTCCTCGTTCTAGGGCTGATTTTAATGACCTCAGAGGAAGGCATTAGAAGGAGGATGTATTCTTGTAGCTTCATTTCACTTCACTTCTGTCATGTATTTCCTTTGAAATATTATTTAAAATTGAAAAAGAAGATTTTTAACACAAGCTTGATCATATCTTTAATGATATCAGATTTTTCCCAAGGACATTTTGCACCGATAAAAACGAATTTACAGAGTAAGGACTGATATGCTCACTGAATTTTGTCCTCTATCGATTTATGGATAACAAGAAAAGCACGCTCCCCCCACCCCCACCCCCGATTGCCACCTAAATTTAATCATTTCTTCCTTGTGCCAGTATCAATATTTCCTGAAAATTTCATGAAAATCCCTCTATAACTTTTTGAGTTATCTTGCTAACAAACAAACAAAAACGCATGCACGCAAACACACAAAGCAAAGTGATCACAATACCTCCTGGTGGTGGTAAATATAGATTAGTTCAGGACAAAGTGTGTGTGGCTTTGAGAGATGAATGAATGAATGAATGAAGGAGAACCGTATAGGACCACAGCCAGTGAACTTGTGCCACACACACCAGGGTGTGTGTGTGTGTGTGCGTGCGTGTGCATAATGAGATATGAGTGTGTGGATGAGAGGAACGGAACAGCGTTCAGTTTTTCTGTTTGTCCTATTGTTCGGCATGGTTACGACCAACAGTGACCATTTAGAGTTCTGTGTTCTGTTAATAAAGTCACCTGTGGAATAACTGGGGTCATCCTTAGACGTCCAGCTGGGCACATGATATATATGTGTAAATAATTCAGTTCAGTTCAGTGTGTGTGTGTGTGTGTGTGTGTGTGTGTGTATGTGTGTGTGTGTGTGTGTGGGCGGGGGGGCAGCTGAGGGGGTACATCTACAGTCAGATGAGGGTGAGGAGGTCTGTCCAGACAGGTGAGGGTAAGGGAGGAGGTCACAGATATCCCATAATAGTTCTTCATTCTAACCATAATGCTGTCAGATGACTGGAAACAGCGGGAGTGGAGGCGTTGTTCTGGGTTAAATAGTGAACGCACCTGTTTAGCGCACCCCTGAACGCAAATAGTGAATGAATGATGGCTTAGTGAACGCAACAAGCGCAGAAACGGATTTTGCATTCGTTAAGCCTCTGCGTTTGCCGACGCATTGTTCGCTCACTATTTTCGTTCAAGGGTGTGCAAACAGCTGCGTTCACTATTTAACCCAGAAACATGCCCCAGGTTCCTTATGAACTTTGCACATTTACATACATCAATTATCAATCTTCCACATATTAGTTTAGCCTTTTTCATATAAACACTATCATATTCCTAATTTTTAACAAAAAAAAAAAAAAAGAAACAAATGCTTTAAATACTGTAGATTTCTGGCCTTTGCTTGGCAGCACCACATCCTCCTGTTGGACCAAGTCCTCATGTTGGACCACCTACCATGTTTGATTTGTAAATAATTATATGGATATCTAGTTATTTATCTATTTATGAATAGATACATGGATTGATGGAAAATCTCGTCATTGGCGGGAAAGTGTTGGGAAGCAGTTGATGGAATATCTTGTCAATGGCGAGGAAAGAGTTCAGACAGTGGACACTTAAGTTATCTGAATTTTTATAGTGTTCTACTTTGTTCTTGTTTGGCTCAAAAGCAGCTTTACCTGAACTTCCTTACATTTCCGCTCTGAAATTAAAGTGGATACAAGCAGTATGAATAGATGAAGGACTAAATTTATATTTTTAACTTATATTTAAACTTATATTTTTAATATTTAGCCAACTTAGTTTGTGCAGTGCTATTCACCCGATGTCCCCTTTCCCCACTCCCCTCCGGGGGAGTGGCTACTTTTTCAGTTGTAACCACTTGGGAGCCAATGATGGCAGGATCTGCGCTGACCCATCTGTGTCCTGCCCTGTCCTGTGTCCTGACCCCCTCCCCCACCTGTCTGGATGGACGTCCTCGGCCTCACCACTGTGGATGGGCCTCCTCGCCCCTGCCTGTCTCATCCAGCGGGATGGACCCCCCATGTGTCCACCCTACTGCATCCTTGTAGACTAGAACTACATCTGCAAATGGATGTCCATCAGTCCTGGTGCATCTATAGCCTGTCCGTCCATGGGAGTGGATCTCTCCTTCACTGTGGTTCTCCCCGAGGTTTCTCCCTTTTCCCACTGGGTTTTGAGTGTTTCCTTGCTGAGAAGGAGGGTCTAAGGACGGGGGATGCCCTGGACACTACTCATTTTCTTGCTGTTCATTTGACTGTTGTTTACTCTAACTGACTCTGTAAAGCCCTTTGAGATAACCTTGTTGTGATATTGGGCTATACAAATAAAGTTGAATTGAATTGAAAGTTGAATTAAATTTCCAGATCAAATAAGGCAGCACCTATGTCACCACAGAGGATTATGTAGCAAAATACTGCAGTGGGCTAAAAAGTTGAACTGTCCTGAGCCATTTTACTTGAAACATAAAAGGGAAGGGCTGAACCTTGCCCCGGCCCCGGCCCCGGCCCCGGCCCCGGCCCCGGCCCCGGCCCCGGCCCCGGCCCCGGCCCCAAGGCATTACACTTCAGGAAAATTATGAACAGGGGTTGATGGCCAGAGACACATTTTTACTTTCTGGGGTTAAGCATTTTGGTCTCTGTGAAGTTCCTGGACCCCACACCGCCAGTGGGCTTCTGGTTTTGGGACCCCTACAAATATAGACAAACATACCCACACACATAAACCAAAAAATCCTTTAAATGTTTCCATGCTACATACAGAAACATTGAGAAAAACACTGCTTCAGGTCAGAGGGGACCAACATTCCGATCGTCTGTACAAATTTGTGATGAGCAGTGTGTTTTGCGGGTCCTGTGAGAACTGGCATAGATGATTAATTTGGTTTCATAAACTTCTGTTACCACATACTGGCCAACTGGGAGCTCAGAGTAAACACATATTTAAATTATTACATCCAGACGTCATTGGTTCCAGGTAATCCACAAGGAATAATCACGTGTATGTGTATTCAAGCATGTGTGAATGTGTGCTTGTTTGCTTGGAGGTTTAAGGCAGACGTCTGCTGCAAAGCTCCCTGGGAAATCAGAACACATACAGGAAAAAAGGCAGGGGTGGCAACAAATAAATAAATAAATGTATTGAGAAAGGGAAGGGAATGGGCAAAAGAATTAGGAGAGAGGAGAAAAAGGCAGTGAGAGAGAAAAGAAAAAAGACAGGCAGAGTTTCAGGGAATAAAATGTTGACGCCAGACTGCTCACTGGCAGCTGACAGACGGAGAATGTGGCCTGGTTTCTGGGTTGCAATCAAATCCTTATAAACAGAGTGATCATTCACTCCGCCTAAACTCGACTGCATTACTGCCAACTAAACAGACACATACGCATGCACGCACGCGCACACACACACACACACACACACACACACACACACACACACACACACACACACACACAAACAGTTGAGACAACAGTTTGGTGGGTTTTCCAGAATGTCTGTAGTCTGAGCATTTAGGAAAGCTGGCTTAGCTACTGTATATTCATAAATAAAAACATTTTAGGTTCAGGTATCTGTACTTTATTTTTATGACACCTTTTCTCTTTTTTCATTTACTCTTCATCAGAGCTGCAGCTATTGATTATTTTTGTAACTGATCAATCTATGAATTATTTTCTTCGATTCATTCATTCATTTTCTAAAACCCACTTTATCCTCACTAGGGTTACGGGGTTGCTGGAGCTTATCCCAGCTACTTATGGACGAAGGCGGGGTACACCCAGGACATCACTCTCACATTCACACCTATGGGCAATTTAGATTAACGGTTTAACCTATCAGTGTATGTCTTTGGATGATGGAAGGAAGCCAGAGTACCCTGAGAGAACCCACGCAAACTCCACACTGAAAGATCCCATCCCCATCGACTGGTATTGGAATCGAACTCAGGACCTTCTTGCTGTGAAGCAGGAGTGCAATTCACTGCACCACCGTGTCACCCCAAAAATTACTATTCACTTAAAAAAAAATTGAGCTTAGCCTCAGAATTTCAAGCACTGATACTGACCATCTTCATTTTGTTGGACTGACTGAGAAGTAATGGCCTCAACTGTTAATTGCTAATGCAGATTTGTTTTGTTTAGTCAAAATAGGTCAAAAGACCAAATTTCCACCAGTCTTTGTACCTTTGATTAATATTGCCACAACACCAGTAGTCATCATCAGTTTTTGAGAGATCTGGTTACCATTTTAAAACTCACATTGTAAAGTTATGTCAACACATTTAAATTTACATTTCACTGAACTGGCTTACAACCTTGAGTTGCAATGCCAATAACTCATGAAGTTAAGTTGAAATTTCATAACTCATTGTGTTAAATGGAAGTAAATTATAGAAACAAGTTATGATATGTAATTGATCTTATGACTTTTAACAGTGCACAATGATTTTTAGGTTTACTTGAGTAACACATATGTACTTTTGTCACATCTTTAAATAATACTTAAAAACATAAGGTGGAGGAAGGAAGGTGGTGAAGATGAAAGAGATTAGGTTTAGGTTTCCCCAAGTTCCTTGGGTAGCGGTGTCAAACTCATTTTAATTCAGCCCAATATAATGTCAAGCGGGTCAGACCAATAAAATAATATGCATAATAACCTTTAAATAACTCCTCTGACATAGTGAATTTTTTTTTTTTACATTTCACAAATTCATACCATGGGCCAGACTAGACCCTTAAGCCCACAGGCTGTATGCTTGACACCCCTGCCCTTGGGGACCAACAGTGCCTTTGTGTGTCACCAAACTTTGACTGTGTGGAATGGAATGATACTTAACAGGTGATCTAGGAGTTGTGACTGTGTTGTCAGTAATGTCTTTTTAGCTGCTTAGCAATATAACATTTAGAGAAATATTCAGAACTTTAACATTTGTAGTTTTGAAAACAGGATCAGTGTTGAACGTTAGCACCCCAAGGGTGGTAGTTACCTTTTGATCTGAGTAAGAAACACCTGTGTCTGTGACTCCAAAACAACAGGGTTTGTTTTTCTGTTTGCAGTCACAGAACAGAAAAGAAAGAAAGAAAGAAAGAAAGAAAGAAAGAAAGAAAGAAAGAAAGAAAGAAAGAAAGAAAGAAAATCATTGGACTGCATGTCACAGCTGATCAAGAATTTCTTCCATCTCCGTCTTGACCAATCAGCTGGAAGCTTACCTGTGCACTTACTCCACTCTGAGGGTGAATCAGCAGCATGGAAACACCAAGTCAGGGGAAAAAATGCACATCAACTCCACATGCTTCTTAATGCCTATGCATCAAAGTCCTGCTGCTCTCAACCTGCTGTTCTTTGTCCCCACTGCTACCAGAAGCTGATATAATGACTGTACTGCAAAGTAATGGCTTTGTTTTCTCCTTAAGAGTCGCCAGTAGCTGACATAAACTGTACTGAAAGACTGTTACAGAAGTTAAACCAACAAGTCCATCAGGATTCTTCACACAAATGCTTCATGAACTGGTACTTTTGTATAATACCCAGTTTGTTACCATAACTTAATTACATTAGCTGATATTACCATTAATTCTTAAAGGAAAGTTTAAGTCCCGCCCTTTCCTATTGTGCACATGGGACCATATTGGGGGGGTATTTCAGTCAATAGCAAGAGACTAGCTGAATGAAGCATTAGTTCAGGCAAATCATCAGGTCACTCTGCCCACATATCAGCAGATGATTGAGAGCAGCTGATCCCAATGCAAACCTGCGTCAGCTGATTCTATTCTGTAGACAGACAGACAGACAGACAGACAGACAGACAGACAGACAGACAGACAGATAGATAGATAGATAGATAGATAGATAGATAGATAGATAGATAGATAGATAGATAGATAGATAGATAGATAGATACCAATCTGGGAAATTGCATCCCATTGGATAATCTCATTCAGAGGGCCATATTTAAATTGCTAACTTTCTGATGACTCTTAGTGTTGTAGTCATGACTGGATAGACCAAGACCAGAATGTATCAAGACCAAGACAAGACCAAGACCAAGAACTGCCTTGTCGAGACCAAGTCCAAGACCGAAAACAGACAGAGAGTTAGAATCGACATGACATCATTACTCATATTAACTGTAGGACAAAAGGCATTGCTGTAAAGTGTCATGACTAGTTAAATCAAATTCATGTTATCTTTTCAATTATATTGTCCTTATGTCTTTAATTTTAAATCACCCAGATTGGTCATAGTTGCACATTAGGCCTATAATTCATAAATATAACACCCCCTCTAGGCCTGATGGAAAGTAATATTCTCAGCTGTCCTCTCCTATGACTAGTTTATCAGAATTCGTCAAGGCAAAGAGATGGGCTGTACGAGGAAGATGTTCATATGAAGTCTCATACAATGCAACATGTTTTTAAAATAGATGCATCTGACTGGTTGGATTTTAAGATATGATACTATTCTGTGACGATTTTTGTACAAATCCCATCGAGACCACTATGTCTGAGACTAAGACAAGACTGAGACCAAATGAGTTGAGTCCCTGACAAGACCGAGACCAGAAAAAGACCAAGAGCGGTCTCGAGAACTAATGACTCAATCAGCTCTTTGATTAAGTTGGCTGTAGCGTTACCTTGGTGAGTTTGCTCTTCACTACAGCCCACAACTGTTTTTATCTGTTTCCTCATTTGTACATTTATATTTAAAGTGTTCAAATTGTGAAGTCTGGTTCAAACTCCAACAGTGGGATGCGTCAATGCAACAGATGTAACAATTAGAGATTTTGGCACTACGGTCATCCTCAGAGAAATAATCGCAGTTTCACGATTACTATGATTATATGTGGGGGTTTATATGTGGGGATGCGGTCCAAGCTAAGTGTACCTCACAATAGGTACACACAGACATGAAAGTGAAACTTTGTAACAGTTCACTTATGCAGGAAATAAGTAAAAGACAAAATAAGTTTGCGTTTGGCTCTTTATCAGCCTTTTCATCTCCACAGGTGAAGCCAGCACACACCCCCCATGCTTGAGCGCATCTCCGACAAAACGAACCCCAAAACAACACAAATAAACCACAAAGCAACCACATAGCGGAGTCAACAAAAAACATTAACTCATTTAACACAAATCATTAAAAATAAAGGAGCTCAACCCCCCCCCCCCAACTTACCTATCCCCTTTTTAAGTTTTTATGCATTCAAGTAGTCCATGCCATAGATCAGTAGCAGTGTAGCCGCAGGCTTTACTCACGGCGCCACACAAACACCAGGATCGGCCCGTGTTGGCTCACTCCGTGGAGATCAATAATCCACTCGATAAATGGGAGAAGTTTAATCCAGAAAGGTATTAAATCCACAAAGTTAGCTCCACAGCGTCTCAAACTCTGGCAGGTTTCCAACTTGGCATGTGACATCCCTCTCCTTCGTGCGTCCGTGCGCACACATCATATCCTCCCCTTTTTATGCTGACAACAAATGTACATTTTATAAGTTCTTTTTAAAGAATATAACAAACATTAGATCAACACTGTGACCAGGTTTTACAAAGGATTAGAAAATAAATTATTTCATCCCTGTTGGAGGTCTTAAAGTGATGCATATTCAAAAGACATCATTAATACAGGTAATGACCAATGAGGTCTTTACAACTTAACAGCTCATTTACCTTTTCCCTAGCTCCTGAAACTTCGCAGGACATTTGTTTAAGACAGATGGTTGTGAATGGGTTGGGCAATGGCAGCCTGAAGCTGTGTAGATGACGGTAAGGAACGCAAACTCTATGGACATGAAGGTAAGCCTGCATTGAAAATATATTTAAGGTCAAGACCATTCAGAAATACGTCCGCCTCCTGAGACAGATGGTCAGCTTGTTCCTTCTATGTCACTGGTGGGATGTTGAATGTAGTGCTTCTGTAACATTGCTTTCATTCCGTGCGAGAAGCACAAATTGGCGTGTCTTTGTTCCGCTCTTAAATCTACTGTACTTTATCAGATGGTTATTGACAGCCTTGACGATTAATTAACCGTGATGTTTAAAATTGTGGTTAATCCTAACACCATGACATAGTTACAACCTTAGTCAATGCTAGTGATGGGCATTTCACAAATGAATCGTTCAAAAGAATCGACTCATTTAAGTGAACAAGTTGAATTGATTCGCAATGCAACTGAATTGATTCAGCAGCACTTCGCCAATATTATTGTTTAATATCACATAAACTAGTCACAATCACTCATTATGTTTGAGGTAGAAGTGCTGTGTGATGCACCGTGCAGCAGGTAGTCTCCACTGCAAGATCGACGATTGCATTGTCAGACTAGTTGCTGGCGATGGACGGACCAAGCAAAGGCAGTGAGTGCTGAATGAAAGGGCAGTTGAGTAGGGCCAAGTAGAGCCAAGTCACTGATCATTTTCAAATTGCTGACATGCTAAATTGTTCACAAATCGCTGAATCATTCATGAATCGATGAATTGTTCACAAATTGATGGCTTGATGAATCATTCACGAATGACTGAATTAGTCACGAATCAATGACTTGCTGAATCATTCATGAATCAATGACTTGCTGAATTGTTCACCAATCGCTGAATTTATTAAACTGCTGAACAAAACTAGATACCCCTGCCATAAGAAGACAGAAGCCAAACAAGGCAAATGTAACGATCTGAATTCAACTGTTTTGTAATGTTTAAAATGTTAAAGTTTAATTGCAAGAAAACACAATGAAATGAAACACACAAGGTTATTTTAAGTAAAACAAAGTAGATAGATAGATAGATAGATAGATAGATAGATAGATAGATAGATAGATAGATAGATAGATAGATAGATAGATAGATAGATAGATAGATAGATAGAGTGGTACTATGTTGATAAATCTTTATTAAGTTTTGTAATTTTCTTATTACATTATTCATAGATGGATGGAAGAGAGAGATATTAAGGGTTAGACCTCATGCCATTTCTGCATGTCAAGTGGCGTAGTGGGTTGAGGCCAGTCAAAAAAACTGGGGGGGGTGGGGGTGGGGGGTGTTAATCATGAAAAAACAAGCAATCAACAGGCCTAACTGTTTACTAAGTTAACGGTAGGCCCTATTACAAGTTGAACAGTTGAACTTTCATCTTTAATGCAAGTGTTTAAGGACATGGAGATAGGTTTTACACACCCCAAAATGTTCACGTGCCGTTTTCAACGCTTCAGCTCTAAACCCAGCAGGCACCACAACCTGAAATACAGCTTCACCCACCAAGTCACCTTCACAAGGCATCCACTTAAATCAAATCAAATTAAATTTTATTTATATAGCACCAAATCATAACAGTTATTTCATGACGCTTTACATATAGAGTTGGTCGAAACTAGACTCTAAGCCACTTTACAGAAACCCAACAGAATCCTCCAGGTGCAAACACTTGTGACTGGTGACAGTGGCAAGGAAAAACTTCCCTTTAACAGCAGAAACCTCAGGCAGACCCAGACTCCTGGAGGATGGCCATCTGCCTTGACCAGTTGGGATAAAGGAGGAGAAAAGAGAGAGCAATAAAGATAGAGAGAGACTGGGGGAGAGGGGGAAGTAGGGGGAGACACATGGATGCAGTTGATGCACAGATAACTGAACTAGAACTGTCAAAAATAGATCAGCTGGTGTTAGTATAATTACTAAAAACCAGAACAAAGGTCCATGACTGTTAATACTACTGCTACAAATACAAGTACTAACAGTGGATATACTACTATTACAACAGTTAGTACAAATAATAGAAACCTCTACCATCTATGGAACTATATAATGAACACTATCATAACTATATGGATAAGTGAGTGATGACAATGAAGGCAGGAGAGAGGCAGGACCACAGCAGCAGGTCCAGAGATGATCCTGGGAAAACCTGTGATGATCCTGGGAAAATCTGTGAGGCGATAAAGCCCAGAGACTCCGGGGAAGAAGTCAAGTCAGTAACATGCATTCACTGTGGCGTAAATAGAACCACTTATCAATTAACAACTCATCATGAACAAAATAACCCTGAGCACTCTCTCCATTTTGGTCATGTGGCACAACCTGGTCCCACAACGCAGACAGAGACAAGACAAGACAAGACATTCTAGTTAAGAAGCCCAGTCTCTTAAAAGGTTCTGCTTTTGCCCCAGCTCCTTCTCAAAATTGAACATACCCAAACCCTACACTAGTCAAAGTAAAAAATTCGAAGAATTGGCTCCATCCATCTGGAGCTGGAGTAGAATATCTTGTAAGAGCACAACACTATAAGGCTCTCAGTTGTTTAGGTGAGGTTTGGTGTTTGGTGTCACAATTAAAGCTACCTGTTAAACACTTTTTTTAAAGATACTATGACTACTACATCAACAATCTAACCAGAAATCCACTGACTTTCTGACAACAGAACCATAACTTCAAAATGTCGACTAGTTTGGAAATCCAGCTTTCAGTCTTGCACAATCATGAGTTGTAGCATAACGATCATCAGTACTCCTTAACAACCACTGCATCTAAGTTTGTTAGAAATGCTGTCTTCCATAAATTTGTAGCAGACTCAGTTCTTTAAAAAGCACATGATGAGTACCAATCATACCAAAGCTGTTCCAAAGCTGCATCTTTTGCTCAGCCTCTGGTGATCTACTGTATATACTTACTCAGATGACAGATTGTCATAGTCTGCCCTTCTGCTGTCTCCTCCCTCACCTTGCCATACCGTACCTCATCAGCCTAATCCCTTCTATCTGTTGCTCACAGCTGTGCCTAATCTCCTGGCCAGTATTTAAGATGCGCCAGTTCATTCAACCAGTGCCAGATTGTTTTCGCAGCATGCCAGACTATCCAGCGGTCTTTTCTTACCTGATTTCCTGGTTCCAGCCCCTACTGATCCTGACTTTGTCTCTGCCCTGGGAAACCGAGCAGCCCTCTGACTCTGACTACCAGATCTGCCTTTGTGAATGCTGTTTCTCGTCTGCCTGTAATGGTGTGGCATTTGCCAGACCCGACTTTCCTGAGCTCTGCTTCTTCTGTCAATGCCTGTTTCTCCTGCATCGCATCGGTGAGAGATTCATCTGCCTTCTCTGCAGTTCTGATTCTTCAAACCCCTTCCTGTCCTGAATGCTGTTTCAGCCTGTTCCCCTCTGGAGTCATCCATGTCACTACACGCCTACAGGTGATAAAACTTGATACATGGAATCTGCGATGCAGCCTGCCCCTCTGGCAACGATCTCATCTGCAGCATGGGAAATGCTAGTTTGAGTTCCGTCAACACCTCAGATCACCAGAGTCCCTCCATAAATCTGCATGTATCGGATAGTAAAATGTTAAAGACTGTTTCTGACTTTTACTCACAAGTCTGTGTAGCATTTGGGTCCTCTACTACACTACCCATTACACAGATAAAAGGAAATACCTGAATAAAATGAGGCAGAATCAGAACAAATGGATGGTGCAGTGCATAGTACAGCTGAACAATTACCATCCCATCATGCTCTGCTGCAGATATAAAAATGCTAAGGAGCCCCAGTTGAGTGTAATTTTGGATCAAGATGACAAAATGAAAACTTCGAACCATTTTGAAAGATGGCAAGGCAAATTTATTTGTATAGCACAATTCATACACAGGGCAATTCACAAAGCTTTACGAAAATGGAAAAGAGACAGGTTAAAAACATACAATTACAATTAAAACATAATCAGTAAAACATAAATGATAATCAATTAAAATAAAGTAAAAGAGAAGAGTGCAGATAGAACTCTTTCAGGTGTTATATGCACAGTTGAACAGAGCCGTTCTCAGCCTGGACTTAATTATTGTCAGAGTAGAGGCCTGTCTCACATCATCAGGAAGGGAGGTGACTGCTTAAAAAGTGAGACTGTTTGCATGGCCATAAAAGTCTGATAACTGGGAGTAATCGGATAATAGTAACGATCAAATCTAATGCATTTACATCCACTTAAGACATGCAACAATTGAAAAACCCTGGTTTAGATGCTCCAATCCATTATCAGATTTCTTTTGGAGTACGAACGTAGTTATGGTAGACTTAAGCTTCCTGTTATCTTCCACTCAAGTTTAACCACTTAACTTAAGTTCTCTATGATTTTAATTGTGTTTAGACGTGCAGATGTAAAAGAACAAAATAAATCAGACTGTCCTGTACACATGTAGGAAGACACTGGAGTATTGGATAGAATTCCAGGTGCATTAATCTGATTTCTCATAATCAGATAACTGCCATGATCTGACAAAGCATATCATATTATCTTATTTACATGGTCACTTGAATAATGTGACAACTCCAGAAATTGGATACTGATCGGAGTATTGGTGTGCATGTAAACAGGCCCAGTGACTAATGTAACATATGTATATAGATCCTAAGGAAGGGCAGAAGTAAACAGTGTCCCAAACTGTGGTTGATAGTGCATATTGAATGAATTGAGTTTGAATTGAGTTTGAAGCTTGTGCATTAGTAATGAAAGAGAAAAGCTGGAAAGCAACTCTCCCTCAGGTGAGTGAAAAAAATCAATGCAGGGTGTAAACATACAGCGGAACAGTCAGCCAGCATTTCCATAAAGAGGCATAGTGTATTATTGTAAACCCACAGTGCATTAACCCCTGATTACAAACATGATTGCACATTTGAGAGTTCAGTGGTGCTAAAACCATCTACATAATAAACAATCAGAGAAAGTGGCCAGCTGACTCATCCTTCACCATATTGTCCAAGCTTGTCACATACCAACACTTGGTCATGACCCCCTGAAATCAGTTTTCAACCACCCTGTAGTGTACAGATTAGTAGAAGTTAATGTAACTCCTTAACTGATTAAATTTAACTTCAGGTTAACTGCAGATGTTATGACACATGAACATTTGTAGACTTCCACAAAGGAGACAAAGGTTTGTGTCTAACAAGAGGTAAAACTGCTGTTTGTTTGCATTTGCCTGTACATCCATGGGAGTGGATCTCTTCTTCACTGTGGTTCTCCCCGAGGTTTCTCTTTTCCCACTGGGTCTTTGGAGTTTTTCCTTGCTTAGAAGGAGGGTCTGAGGACGGGGGACATTAATCCATTTCCTTTATCTGCTGTTTATTTGACTGCTGTTTGTTTTCATGTCCAGCTAATTCTGTAAAGCCCTGTGAGGCAACCTTGTTGTGATATAGGTATACAAATAAAATTGAATTGAGAATTGAATTGAAATTTTGGGTCTTTCATTGTTTAATATTTTAGATCTTCCACTTCCACTCTTTGTAGTTCAATGACCTGAAGGGTACGATGGACTTGTGGTAACAGTTGTCATCTGTTCATCCATCCGTAAAAAAAATTCAAGAATGTTCTTCTCTGAAAACCGAATGAGTTAATATTTCTTGTAGAACATCTTTGGAGTAAGGTCTACCAAGTGCGTCCAAAGAATTGGGAAATATTGATTTTTGAATTTTTTATGAATTTTTGAAATGTTACAAATCCTTATTGGTTTGTAATGGGAAACATTTCTGCCTGTTGCAGAGGCATCTTCACAGAGCAGATGAGACGATGTGACATACATGCATGCATTACACAGATTATAATGTTAAGTTCATGTTGAATTGTTGCAGAGGGAAATTGATGCACTCGTATAATTTAGTGTTATTGTGGTGCACTGAAAGTTGTATCTATTCGGATTTCAATTTCAGACTTAGTATTTGGTTAATGTTTGGTTCAGACATTGGTTCAGTATGTCCTACTGACTTGACTAGGCACTAAGCCATCATGAGGTTTACATTCATGCTTTTAAGTTAAAATTCTCAACTATTTGATGGATTGCAATGAAAGTTAGTACAGTCAGTCATGTTCTCCACAGGATAAACTGTAAGAAATACATTTTTAAAAAGCCAATTTGCATTGAATTTGTGAAAGGATTGGGTATGGGTCATCTCTCCTCCAAGTTTGGTGCAAATCGTCCCATTCATTGTTGTGTAATCCTGCACACAGACAAACAACATTGAAAATATAACTTCCTTGGCAGACGGAGGACTCATGGTGGCAAGTTGATGATTTTTCTTGACAGAGGTCTATTCTAGTTTTAAATTTGAATGTTTTAAATGAATTGAAGTTCAATGAATGTGAATGTTTTAAACGTTTGCATATGTTCCAATGTTTTATTTATTTATTTATTTTTCTCTACTTGTCTTATCCAGCATCCTAACAGCAGAATGATAGTCTGGCTGCCTTTTGGTGCTGAACAAATTTGCTTTGCCAAGGTTAACTTCATAAAGTATATGAAGCTCCCCTTGATATTCTACTGTGTTTATTATGAGTTTTGTGACTGTTCTGACATGGGGATGGGGGGTGGGGGGGTGAAAGGGAGAGAGCAAAGGAGAAGAAGGTGGCAAAGACCCTCACAAAGAACAATCAACAATACAAACAGTAACAACCATGGTGATAATTATATAGGTAACAGTAACTACAACCACAACTGAGTAAACTGGGCAGAAGAGAGAGAAAAAACAAAACAAACAAAACTACAAAAATAAATACCATAAAATACATAAGACCTATTAAATTATGAATACAAGAAAAGAAAGCATGAACAAAATATTGTATACCACGTTCGCACAAATAATACCTGTAATAAATAATACCAGTAACAAATCCACACAACATCAGTTGTTCACATTAATCTGCTGTGACAGAGTAAACAGGGCAAAGAGACTGAGGTGAAGAACACAGACATGCAACCACAACCACACTCCCTCCAAAGATCAGGGACCGACCAAGAGGGCCCCAAGGCCCGGCCAACCAGCAGACACCACAGAGAGGGGGGCTCCAACCTGCTATTCCTTGGCGGAGGTAATTATGAGTCTTCCGCATGTTTGTTTAGCCTTTTTCACATAAGGGCCATTCTACAGAATTGGTTCAAATTCAGAGTTGGAATTGGTATTTCATAAAAAAACATTATGCTCTATATCTAAGGGATACATAATTATTAAAGGTACACTCAATGTTCATTTGTTTTTTCAGATTTATCTCTTAATAACTTTACTTTCCCAAAATTTGTCACCACCAAAATATAGACTTCCAATCAGAATAAAAATCATTGTTTCAATTTTGCATATTTTGTTTCACCTGCCCCTGTACAGACTATTTTTCTAAAATTTATTTATAAGGTTTTCACAGCAAAACAGATTTAAATCTGAATGTCATCTTTCCTCGTAAAAGTTACAAATGTGATTATATTGCCATCAGAATCTTTGATAGTTGAAAGTAGACATACACCTAAACACTCTTTATTATAAAATGTTGGTTGATGACAAATATTTTTTGTTTTTTTGGACAAAATAACCCATGTTTAGGTAGTGACTATACTGATGTAGTGACCATAATTTTTACACTGAAAGGTGATACTATTGTAACTTAATTATTTTTCCTAAATTTTAACATGATTTATGTTTGAAATTAATTACAAAAATTGGACCCAATACCTACCTGCTTGGCATTCACCATCAAGGTTTGGAATGGTGAGGTAAAATCAGCCCAAGTATATGACAGGTTCAGCCCACTGCTCTCCAGAGGATGGGTCAGATGCAGGTGAATTTTAGATATGTATGTTTAAGATAAGGAATGAAACTTTAACCTTATTATCAATTCATTATAACACTTTAGTAGTAATTACATGACCACTGGATTTCACTTCCATTTATTTGGATGGACAAAAAAGGGTTATAACTAAAAACATTCAATACAACTTCTACCTGTTGGACCATGTCCTCTTGCTGTGTTTGATCTGTAAATAATAATATGGACATCTAGTTATCAATCTGTTTATGAATATATGTTAGGCCTGTAATGGTACACATACCAAACCGAACCATTTCGGTACGCACCTGCTCAGTTCGGTACGCAGCTGTACCGAAACGGCACAGTATGTTGAGAAAAAGAAAAAGTAACGAAAGACGTTGTTCGATGTGGAACTTTAAATCCGTGCAAGCTTCACATGGACATATGGAACTAGCGCACAACGACCTGAAATACACTATATTGCCAAAAGTATTGGCTCACCCTTCCAAATAATCAGATGGTGTTCCAATCACTTCCATGGCCACAGGTGTATAAAATCAAGCACCTAGGCATGCAGACTGCTTTTACAAACATTTGTGACAGAATGGGTCGCTCTCAGGAGCTCAGTGAATTCCAGCGTGGAACTGTGATAGGATGCCACCTGTGCAACAAATCCAGTCGTGAAATTTCCTGGCTCCTAAATATTCCACAGTCAACTGTCAGCTGTATTATAAGAAAGTGGAAGTGTTTGGGAACGACAGCAGCGCAGCCACCAAGTGGTAGGCCACGTAAACTGACGGAGTGGGGTCAGCGGATGCTGAGGCGCATAGTGCGAAGAGGTCGCCAACTTTCTGCAGAGTCAATTGCTACAGACCTCCAAACTTCATGTGGCCTTCAGATTAGCTCAAGAACAGTGCGCAGAGAGCTTCATGGAATGGGTTTCCATGGCCGAGCAGCTGCATCCAAGCCATACATCACCAAGTGCAATGCAAAGCGCCGGATGCAGTGGTATAAAGCACGCCGCCACTGGACTCTAGAGCAGTGGAGGCGCCTTCTCTGGACTGACCAATCGTGCTTCTCCATCTGGCAATCTGATGGATGGGTCTGGGTTTGGCGGTCGCCAGGAGAACGATACTTGTGGGACCGCATTGTGCCAAGTGTAAAGTTTGGTGGAGGGGGGATTATGGTGTGGGGTTGTTTTTCAGGAGCCGCCGTTTTTCAGGAGCCGTCCAATGTTTTTATTCAACACAATGTGTACAAGTGCTTAGTTAAAACAGTGCTTTTTATAAATGAAAAAAGGAAATGACTCAAGCATCCCATAATAACAAATAATCAGCTAGCATGTTCAGAATTAAAAAACATGAAAGCGACACTACTGTTCAACAATTTTTTTTTCTACTAAACACAATGTGCCTTTTCAAAGGCATGGACCAAAGGTGCTTAGTCAAAACAAATTGCTTTTCAAAAATAAAATTAAAAAAAAAAAAAAAAAAAGAAAAAAAAAAAACAGGAAATGACTCCAGCAAAACATGATGTGTTTTAAAAGTGCAGTTAGTAAAACTTTTTTTTTTTTTTTTTTTTTTTTTTTTAAACAAAGTGATAAATACCTCCATATTCTGATAGTGGTCATTGCTACAGAGGGTTGAATCAGTATTTTGGGTCTCCATCTTTTATTTTCCAAAACAGAATTAGAATTTTTTTTTTTTTTAAATTTTGAGCAGATAGTCTTTACAGGATACTGATTGGATACATCTTCTTGTCTAGATGTCTGCATCCAATCACAAAATAAGTACTCTAAAAAGAAACTCCTATAAGCTGAAATTTAAAACATTCAAATTCCATTTTGACTTTAATTTATATAAACTTATATTTTTAACTTTTATTGAATTTTATCATGTATCTGTTGAGGTTTATTTATTTATTATAACAGATTATATTTTTAAAAAGTTTTACTGATGAGATGAAGATCCAAAAATTATGAATCCAACCTTCATAGCAATGACAACAATTAGAATATGGAGCATTAACACTTTTTTAAAAAAACATTTCGGCACATATTGTACCTTGAAGGCTGCAAGTCACTGTTTTTACATGTAACATTAAAATATTGTACTGGCTTCTACTGTGCTGAACTTTAACTGGCAACAGAGGATGGCAACATATAATGCATTACGAGCATCAAGGTAGGGATAAGACAACGTAACATTAAACATGTATAGTGCATCAAATAAACAATCACTTTTCAGAAGTTATTCAGTGCATAAAAATGATTAGTGCAGCATGTTACTTCTGAGGTAGGAGAGCCAAACAGTGCAACATCGTAAATCTGAGGTAGGAGAGGCAATTTTTAATAAGGGGGAGAAAAGGAAGATCCAAAAATAACTCTCACCACTCACCTCAACAATTAGTCTAAAGCATGGGTGTCAAACATATGCCCGTGGGCAAAAACCGGCCCACCAAAGGGTCTAATGCAGGATGAATTTATGAAATCCAAAAATTACACTGAAGATATTAACAACTGATGTCATAAATTATTTTAGTTCAGGGGTCTAATTACAGACCAATATGATCTCAGGTTGCTGTCATGCTATCATAATAACCTATAAATAATTCCAACACCAAATGTTTCTCATTGTTTTAATGTAAAAAAGTAAAATGACATAAAAAATGTTTACATTTGCTCACTAACCTTTCATACAAAATGTGAATAACCTGAACAATCATGAAAAGGAACTGTTACAAGAGAATTAAGTGCAATTTTAATTACATTCTGCCTGTTAATAATAATAATAATAATAATAATAATAATAATAATAATAATAATAATATACATAAAAATCTGAGGTATACTACTTTTAAAATTACACTTGTTGTTCCTAAGAAATTTCAGGTTATTCATGGTTGTTAATGTTATTCACATTTTTAAAGGATAGTTTGTTGATGTAAGCATTTTCATCATGTAATTACATTTTTTTTTTTTTTTTTTTACTGTTAATATTTTACTGGTCTGGTCCATTTGAGATCATATTGGGCTGAATATGGCCCCTGAACTAAAATGAGTTTGACAACCCTGGTCTAAAGCATTTTACTCTGTGTGTCTGAGTATCAACAGAGAGAAACCAAGTAAGTCAGACATCACTGGTGCAACATGGGTCAGCCCTGGTTCACTCATTGAACAAGTCATTCTTCAGAGTCAGTAGACGCCCTTTTAGTGGTTTGTTGTCCTCAAGACACATCACAACTTTTTGGACAAATGTGAATGTCAGCTCAAGATTTTTTGGATACTGTAGATCTAGTGCATAGACATACCCGAAGAGCAGGAGAAATGAGTCAGCCAGATTCGTGGGACCACTCACAAGTATTTCATCCTCCATGACAACGGAGATGCTGTCAGGGTTGAAGAGGGTCGCATCAGGAGAGTCATACGAGACAATGGTCAGGAGAGCCACCGGAGTGTCTGTGAGGTCTGGACCATCTGCTGACTGCAAAATACAAACAATAAAAAAATGAGTACAGGCCCTTAAGAATAAAAATCAAGATAATGATGTCTAATAGCTACATTTTTTTTTTTGTTATTGATGAATTTACGAGAGGGTCGCGTCCCTACGCCTTCGGGTTGGGGACAGGTGCCTCACTGTTGTTTCGGCCTACGGGCCGAACAGCAGTGCAGAGTACCCGGCCTTCTTGGAGTCTCTGGGAGGGGTGCTGGATGGTGCTCCGACTGGGGACTCCATTGTTCTCCTGGGCGACTTCAATGCCCACGTGGGCAACGACAGTGAGACCTGGAGGGGGGTGATGGGGAGGAACGGCCTCCCTGATCTGAACCCGAGTGGTGTTCTGTTACTGGACTTCTGTGCTAGTCACAGTCTGTCCATAACAAACACCATGTTCCAACACAGGGATGTCCATAAGTGCACTTGGCACCAGGACACCCTAGGCCGGAGGTCGATGATCGACTTCATTGTCGTATCATCAGACCTCCGGCCGCGTGTTTTGGACACTCGGGTGAAGAGAGGGGCAGAGCTGTCAACCGATCACCACCTGGTGATGAGTTGGATCCGCTGGCGAAGGAGGAAACCGGACCGACTCGGCAGGCCCAAACGTGTTGTGAGGGTCTGTTGGGAACGTCTGGCGGAACCCGATGTCAGTGTGGTCTTCAACTCCCACCTCCGGGAGAGCTTCTCCCAGATCCCGGGGGAGGTTGGGGACATTGAGTCCGAGTGGACCATGTTCTCCACCTCCATTGTCGAAGCGGCTGCTCGGAGCTGTGGTCGCAAGGTCTCCGGTGCCTGTCGTGGCGGCAATCCCCGAACCCGGTGGTGGACCCCGGAAGTAAGGGATGCCGTCAAGCTGAAGAAGGAGTCTTATCGGGCCTTGTTGGCCCGTGGGACTCCCGAGGCAGCTGATGGGTACCGGAAGGCCAAGCGTGCTGCAGCCCAGGCGGTTGTGGAGGCAAAAACTCGGGTCTGGGTGGAGTTTGGGGAGGCCATGGAGGAGGACTATCGGTCGGCCTCGAGGAAATTCTGGCAAACCATCCGGCGCCTCAGGAGGGGAAAGCAGTGCGCCACCAACACTGTTTACAGTGGAAGTGGGGAGCTGCTGACCTCGACTGGGGATGTTGTCGGGCGGTGGAAGGAATACTTCGAGGATCTCCTCAATCCCACTGCCACGTCTTCCATAGAAGAAGTAGAGGCTGAGGTCTCAGAGGTGGACTCGTCCATCACCCAAGCTGAAGTCACCGAGGTGGTTGGCAAGCTCCTCGGTGGCAGGGCACTGGGGGTGGATGAGATTCGCCCTGAGTACCTTAAGTCTCTGGATGTGCAGGGACTGTCTTGGTTGACACGTCTCTGTAACATTGCGTGGCGGTCGGGGACAGTACCTCTGGATTGGCAGACCGGGGTGGTGGTTCCCCTTTTTAAGAAAGGGGACCGGAGGATGTGCTCCAACTATAGGGGGATCACACTCCTCAGCCTCCCGGGGAAAGTCTATTCCAGGGTACTGGAGAGGAGGATCCGACCGATAGTCGAACCTCGGATCCAGGAGGAACAATGCGGTTTTCGTCCTGGTCGTGGAACGCTGGACCAGCTCTATACTCTCCATCGGGTGCTCGAGGGTTCATGGGAGTTCGCCCAACCAGTCCACATGTGTTTTGTGGATCTGGAGAAGGCGTTCGACCGTGTCCCTCGTGGTATCTTGTGGGGGGTGCTTCGGGAGTATGGGGTCCGGGGCCCTTTGCTAAGGGCAGTCCGGTCCTTGTATGACCGAAGCAGGAGCCTGGTTCGCATTGCCGGCAGTAAGTCAGACCTGTTCCAGGTGCATGTTGGACTCCGGCAGGGCTGCCCTTTGTCACCGGTTCTGTTCATAATTTTTATGGACAGAATTTCTAGGCGCAGCCAAGGGCCGGAGGGGGTCCGGTTTGGGGACCACAGGATTTCATCTCTGCTTTTTGCAGATGATGTTGTCCTGTTGGCCTCATCGAACCTGGACCTTCAGCGTGCACTGGGGCGGTTTGCAGCCGAGTGTGAAGCGAGCGGGATGAGGATCAGCACCTCCAAATCCGAGGCCATGGTTCTCGACCGGAAAAAGGTGGTTTGCCCTCTCCGGGTCGGTGGGGAGTCTTTGCCCCAAGTGGAGGAGTTTAAGTATCTCGGGGTCTTGTTCACGAGTGAGGGAAGGATGGAGCGTGAGATTGACAGACGGATTGGTGCAGCGTCTGCAGTGATGCAGTCGCTGTACCGGTCGGTTGTGGTAAAGAAGGAGCTGAGCCGAGAGGCGAAGCTCTCGATTTACCGGTCAATCTACGTTCCTACCCTCACCTATGGTCATGAGCTTTGGGTCATGACCGAAAGGACAAGATCCCGGATACAAGCGGTCGAAATGAGTTTCCTCCGTCGGGTGGCTGGGCGCACCCTTAGGGATAGGGTGAGGAGCTCAGTCACCAGGGAGGAGCTCGGAGTAGAGCCGCTGCTCCTCCGCGTCGAGAGGGGCCAGCTGAGGTGGCTCGGGCATCTGTTTCGGATGCCTCCTGGACGCCTCCCTGGGGAGGTGTTCCGGGCATGTCCCACCGGGAGGAGACCTCGGGGAAGACCCAGGACACGTTGGAGAGACTATGTCTCTCGGCTGGCCTGGGAACGCCTCGGGATCCCCCCGGAAGAGCTGGAGGAGGTGTCTGGGGAGAGGGAAGTCTGGGCATCCCTGCTTAGACTGTTACCCCCGCGACCCGGCCCCGGATAAGCGGAAGAGAATGGATGGATGGATGGATGAATTTACATACAAAAGCCAATATAAACAGGTAATAGAGCAAAAAATTTGCTCAGTCCTCCCCAGGCGAAAAAACACTGAGTCTCAGAGTGACAGCAGCAGAGTGGAAATTTGCTCATTGCTTGTCATCAGAAATCCCAACTCAAGCAACATTTCGCTGGCTCAGGTCTCTTTCTGCTTAATGCTGATTTGCTGCCGTAACCCCAGAAGTTGTTTGCTCATCCCCAGATGTTACTGGTGTGAGTGGGAGCTGGGGGACTTTAAAAGCACACACTGCCATTGACAAGCAATTGTAACTGAGCAACAACAAATGGACGAAGCAGCAGCAGAAAAAATTAATTGTCAAGTGTGAACACACTCTTGAACACATCCAGTGTACTTACATTACAGGTCTTGAAGAAGTTGGAGGCATCTTCCTGCAAGTACACAGGAAGCACACGAAGGACGAGGGCCCGCCTCATATTTACATCATGTTGTTCCTAAATAGACAAACAATAGCCATTGCAGTAGTAATTACACAAATGCAACACAAAAACTCTCTTAAATGAAGATGTTAAATAGTCCTGAATTCTCACAAAGAATGCAAGATCAGATTCAATGAAACTGTAAATCTATTTTATAATAATAGTCATGAAAAATGTTATAAGACTTTCAAACTGAAGCTGATAAAGTGTCTTTTCAGGGTACTTCTCTATGATAGGATACATCTTATCAAGATGTCTACCTCTCATGAGGTGACAATTTTGTGTTCATGGCAAAGTCACTTAAACTCAGGTCACAGTCCAAAGACATGACACTGTACTGCATGTGAGGCAATTCACACTCTAGCTTACTTACAGCTGTCCACAAAAGATCCATTTAAGTTTGTGAAACATACAGTAAAAAATTCACCTGGAGGTCATAAATCCTCATGATCTTGCATAGCTCCTCTGCTATCTTGTCGGATTTGGCAGCCTTCTCTCTGTACAGGGTGATGAGTTTAGGTGTGTGTCTGTCCAGCTCCTTAAAAAATTGACTGCGCAGGTTAACATTGGTGATTCGGTGGAACTCGGCAAACACCTGTATATGGATAAAATTACACCAAAATGCACAAAGATTAGTTAAGTGCAGAAGTGTTCAGGTATTTTAAGTTTTCAGTTGGCAGGTAGAGAAATAAAGGGCAATTCTGTTCTATTAAGGATGAGTCAGTACCAAGGTCAAAATTGAAAGTAAATTATTCATTTATTTAAAAACATGGTATCTAAAGGAAGTTAAACTAATAACCCTGTTTACTTTGTTTACTGTAAATGACAAAATTGTTTTGTTTTTTTTTTTTTTTACCTGTGACTCCATAAGTAGGGCTGGCCATCTGTCCATGATGTCTCTCACCCGTGGGGCTTCAGGAGGTCCAACAATTTCCTGGTGACGAAGGAGATAGGTTGTGTTCATGAGCTTGCCTATGATGAATTGGTTTCTTTCAGTCTTCTCGACCTCTTATTTCCAGAGTGGCTGGGGTTTCATCCTTTGGTAGGTTGATGATGTAGTTGACCTCAGCTTTGCGAGCTTTCTTTATGTTGTGATGGGGATGCTCACTATCAGGGTTTTTTCGGCTCCGCTTGCCTATGTACACGATATGTACACGATTCACATAACTCACCTGTTAGGTTCTGTCTCATGGTGAAATGCAGACAACACTCTCTGTAGTCCAATATCTGTACATAATATGAGCACAAAGATAATTCATTAGGCTGATGTGGAAAATAAAGCATAAAATACATAAATAATACAAAATGAATATACAGATAGAAATGTTTCCAAATCTATCAGAAACTTTCTATCAAAATAGATTTTTGTGAAAATTCAAATATTGAAAGATGAGCAAGTTAGGCATTACAAATTGAACACCTCTTTCAAATGTCCAAACATATAAATAAATAAGTAAATAAATAAAAGTCCATGTAGTGGGCTTATACATCAGCCATTTCTCTTATTGTTTTTTTTTTTTTTTTTTTTTTTTTTTAACAAAGTATTTATGAAAGATTAAAGTGGTCGCACTATTTTCACAGGGACCCCCTGGAGCTGCTTTAAGGACCCCACAGTTGAAAGAAATAACTCAAGGATATAACCATGCAACAGAATGATTGTGGAAACCCTTGGGTGCACGACTAACAAAACCAAATCAACTATTAATGATACCATTTCCTAATACATCCTACCTGCAACTGTTAAAAGGTTTTGGAGATTATCTCTCAAACATAAACTTGAACCTACGAAGAAATAAATACACAGGCTTGGTTAGCATTATGCTAACACACTCACATTGGGCTATTTAGTATTGCTTATTTCATGGTAACACACACACACAGTAATTTGGCTACAGTGGCCGCTCCACAAAGTAAATAATTGGCAGTGTGATACCAATGCGAACAAAACACCAATCATTTTGCTGCTTTCATATGAGGATGAGGAGGTTACCCCATGTGCTTATCGAGTGAGTGAGTGAGTGAGTGATTGAATAAAAACTCTCCTGCAAAGTGCAATGTAAAATTGCTTGTGCTTTTACTGAATTAGCAATTTTGAACTGCTAAAATTCAAGTACCAAATTTCAAGTAATAGGGTGATATTTGAGTCAAGTAAAAACTAGAAAAAAACAAAACAAAACAAAAAACCCCATAAAGCCCTGTGTTTTAACCCATAAATACCCAGTGCTACTTTGGTGGCAGTAACCAAATGAATTTTTCTCTATATTTAACCTTTCTTAAGTGATTCATCACCATTTATTATATTATCTTCTGGATGGAGATGTTCATAAAAGTTTAGACTAAGTTGAGGGTTATTATAGCAAAAACAGTGAAAATTAAAGAAAAAGTTACTATTTCCGTGAAATCTCTCATTAACTGAACATAAACCCAGTGTCTGCATCCACTGTTATTGATCCAACTCCATGGGTTTTACTGGGGAATCATTTCGCAGGCACCTCGTACGGATAGCTATTTTCAATAATGGCGATCTTTTTCCATGTACCTTTTTCTGACGTTCGGTAGGAGTTTGTCTTTAGTATTTTTTTTTAACATACGGACATAACTTAGTCGCTGAATGCGCGAGCGTAACCGTCCACTGCCGCATTGGCGGGCAAACATGCATTATGGGAATTGTAGTTCATGCAGGACACCCGCCGATAATTTACATTTATTTACTTTGACATAAGTATCTGTATTCAGTTTAAGTTTGGAACGTTGTCGACAGATAATATAACGCTATATGTGATCTGAGAGATGTTTTATTTCTGGCGATATGCACCGTTGTAAGGCGAAGTAAGGTTAGCATTTGAATCAAGTTTAACTTTGAGCGTTAATGTTACTTGAATTTGGGTTAGTTTTACTACAAATCTTTACTGTACATATCGTGAAAATACATTTCCGATACCGACATAACCCCAATTACCGCATGTTAATGAAGTTATCAAAATTATATTCAAAACAAATATGAAAAGTTTTACTGGTACTTACCAGAACAGGGCGCTTATGAAGAGGACGATGAAAACAGCAATGAAGAAAACTGTGGTGCTGGTACTTTGAAGTGGGGGTGTATATAAAAGTACGCATTGTACACAAATAAAAACAAATTAAAATTGTAATTTTCAACCAGGTCCGCATCTCCGCATCATGATAAATCCAAGATGGCTGATACAGTTTTCGTGAGGGGAAGATCAGGCCCACCCACCAGAGCGTTGTGACTTCGTGACGTCATTTCGCTACTTCACGGTTCCCACAATTTTTAAGCTTTCCACACCAATTAACAATAAAATACTGAGCTCTGTAAGCTTAAACTGGCGTAGATAGTTCGCAGAGCTCAAAGTTTTTTAGCTCGGTCAACTATTTTTTGACTTTTGACTGTTGTAGCCTTATTAATTATAAGCTTGTACAACTCTGGGGTTTACAGTGAAATCATTTGCATGGTGTTCGTAGCCATTCGTAACGGCATTTGGGACCTAGGCGCAAATTAACTTTCCCTCTACTCCACCCTCATTTCCATTTATGAGAACTTCTGTCTCCCATTTAATGAATGGTGATGACAATCACAACAAACTTCAGACTGGCAGTTGATAGAACAGGTGTCACAGTCTACTTTGCTGCTGTCTCCCACCTTGTCAGCCACATCAGTTCCACCTGTTCCTCTCAGTTGTGCTTAATCTGCTGACTAGTATAACAGCAGCTCTGGTTTATTCACTCATGGCCAGATTGTCCTAGAAACATGCACAACTCTCCAGGAATTGTCTTTGGTTTGAGTCCCTGGTTTTGACATGGCCTGTTCCTTACAACGTCCCCTTGTTTCTGCTTTGGTAAACCCACCAGCCTTCAATTTCTGATGAGATCTGCCTGTTTGTTCCCTACTTCTCATCTGCCTGTGATGGTTTGGGGTTAGCATGCTCGGCTTTTGTGAAAGCAAGCTCCATATCATCTGCAGCTGTCCGAGCCTTCTGTTGCTTTGACATTCCCACAGTGAGAGCGCTACCTGCTTCCTCCACCTTTTTGTTTTTTTACTGACCCTCTGCCATGGCCTGTTATTGACCACGTTTTCTCATCCCTGCCCCGGTAAACCCAACAATCTTCTGCCTCTGACTACAAGATCTGCCTGTCTGTTTCCTGGTTCTTGTCCATCTGTGATTGTTTGGTGTTTCTTCTGCTTCAGCTTTTGTTCAAGGACTGTTTAACAGAGGCCCCAATCCAGCCTGCCGTGTATATTCTCGATCAGGGGTCACCAACCCTAGTCCTCAAGATCTACTGTCCTCCATGTTTTAGACGTATCTGTCTTTCAACACACCTGATTCAAATGATAAGCCTATCATTAAGCTCTGCAGGAGCCTGATAACAACCGTCAGGTACTGATTGCACCTAACTGCTTTACTGAGGCTTCAAATCGGCCTGCTCAGTTGGCTTAATGGCAGTGATCTGGCATGTCACGGGGGGAGTTCAGAGTTTGAATCTGGTGCAAGCATCTGTTCACCTGAGCTCTCCCACTGTTTGGTAATCAACTGTGAAGTAACTTACAAAGAGTTTGGAACTATTACCTGTCTGCATTTGGGTCCTCTCTACATAACCTGTTACAGTAACTAGTAATGTGACAGAGGTTTTGCTCACGTTTTTAAAAAAACATGGTCTATTTGGATGAAAACCTGGAGGTACAACACCCTAATACATCCCAAGGGCATCCCAAACCAGTTTCTATTCATCAGAGAAATACTGGTATGCTGGATAAAATACATTTTAACATATTGTATTCAATGTAATATTATATGTATAGTGTAAAATTTAATTCTACCTCAAGCTGGATAAAATAGCATCACATTTTCACACAGCCCAACTTTTTTTTTAATATAACACCCAGCTGTGAGCTTCACCTGGTGGCCTGTTGAGCACACCTGTCCCTCAAGCCTTGTCTAAGGCATGTTTTCAAGACTGATTGATTGACAGACCTTGGCCTGTTCTTGACGTCAATACTGACCCTTCCACCCTTGGGTCAGTTTAACATCTGCACTTTCTCAACATCAACTGGATGTGATGGTGGATGACAAACATGTACAGTTCTTAACATCTTTGCAAAGAGCAACACTTGCACAGAGACATTCTCCCCACTTTTCACTCTGAGTTTGATTGTCAGTTTCTAAGATGAAACATTCTGAGTTGGAGTCCATCCTTCTCCATGTCTTTGGGTGCTGCAATGACAATGTCTCCATTGTCACAGCTGAGAAATGGTTTCCCACCATTTGCATTTTTATTGATGCTCCGAATTGCAAATAGCTTTCTCCTCCTTCTGTCTTTGTCTTTGCATTGAGAAGAAAAAAGCCCTCATTTGTTCAAACAGGCCCAATATAAATCACTATAACCAAGTGAAGTGAACTCATCTCTGAATAAAACATCAGGTGGCAGGCAGAGCACACTGGAAGCAGTTTCATCTCTTGGGGTTTTTCACTCTTTGAAATTTGCTGTACCCTTTGCCTCTTTATTCTGAAGAGATTGAACAAATGCTGAAAAAACAAAACAGCACAAACATACAGAAATAGTTCTCATACAGAAAGTATTCACAAGCAAGGTTTTGTATGAATCCCTTTTAACAGGGAAAAGAATACAATTACTTTTAGCAGAATGACTACAGAGAATTAAACAGCTGTCTCTGTTATTCTCTTTGCAGCAGAAAAGACAATATGGATGGTTTTGACATGTGATCACATTAACACCGGATCAGACACAGTTAATGTTGTGTGTTCTGCAGCTGTTGAACTCACTACACAGTCTTAAGGTCTGGACATTCAGCGCATTTGTATTTTATAAATACGGCTAAAAGTCTGAGGATTTCACCCTTTATCATTAAATATTATTTTTCAAGCCTCACAAACTTGAAGAGAAAGAGACAGTTAGTAAGGAGTGGGCTTGTGTGCAATTACTATGCACTTTTTGCAGATATTGACTGTGCCACCCAGAGGTCTGCAATTTGCACTGGTCTATCAACGTGTTTTGCAATGGGGTTTATTTGCATACATTACGTTGCTATGTTTGAGCTGAGTAGTCCCTACTTTACATTTATGTAAATGACATTATTTGCAGATACTTTGTTATTAACACACTATGTTTTGATCTTATTTATGCTGGTTTTACAGCCTTAAGTCAATAAAGAGGTTCAGCCGCATCTGCAAAAGTTTTGCATCGGATACGCCTTTCCTCCACACGAAACTGTTGTTTTCAATCACTGAAACCACAGCTTTTTGAAACTGTGTTCCAGAGTGGATAAATTTTAAAATGCCAGTTTCTCGTCTTCGTCTGTACGACCAAACCACAACTTTTCTAAAATGATGTCATAGCTCCACCACTCCAACCTTTCACCCTGGAAGCGAGATGCCACATCACAACAACAACAACAACAACAATGACTACAGACTACAGAGTAGTGCCCGTGGTACAACAGCTATTGAGCTTATTGGAAATACTGACTCAATTGGGTACTTGGGTTATGTCTGTCTTGTCCTTCAAAGAGAGCGGACGTGTTTTTCTGAGCTCTGCTATCTGCTGCTTTTTTCCTGCCTCCCCTCTCTGCTTGGCCTTGCAGTGTCTCGTCTGACTTACTTTACTTTTGAATCCCCTGCTTGTTGAGCTCTCGAACAGCAAATATGGAATTGATCAACTGGTCACTCAGTGCAATTGACACAATTTTTTTCATCAAGGAAGAATGGCCCCGGGAAGCCCGCCTGCCCTGATGGAACAGTTGCAGCCAGATACACCCGGGATGCTTGGGAAAAGTGGAGGGTGGTCTGTCTGTTGGTTCTGTCAGTGGAGGACATCGAGGATATTTACCTATTTGGATTTATGATAGCAGGACACCTTCCGATTGGTCTTGGAATGGCCCTGATCTATTGCAAAATCAGCATGACAGCAGCATGCAAAGAGACCCCGCTGCTGTCGGTGGAAATTGAGAAGCACTTCGGAGCAGTGAGTGATAATGTGAAGGAATTACAACGGGTGGTGATGCAGTCAGGGACCTAACTAGTAGAAGATGCTGAGGAATGCTGAGGCCAGGTATAACAAAATGAAGTTATACTAAATTAATGCAGAAATCAAGTTTCCTCCATGGCCTAAATTAGGCCCTTTCCCACTGCGGGAACTTTCACAGGAACTTTCTGTATTACCCTGAACTTTCAAAATTCCTGGTGCGTTTCCACCGAAAATTACCCTGGTAACTGACCCTCCCCCGGCCCCGAATTTACCCCGAAGAAGTTCCTGGTACAGAGGTAGTACTTTCCAGATTACCAGGAACTTTAGGGGGCGGAGCTGTGTGCTGGAGAATGCTGAGTGGAGGACTAGACTAGCAGCATTTCCGCATTCTGTTCACCGCCAATATTTAACTCATTTAATTTCCACAAGCTTTGTATTTTGATAATTCGGAAAATAGGCCAAAAGAGAAGCTACAACAAGTGGACGGACGATGAAGAAATTCAGACGGACTTTGAATCGCTGACACGAAATGAGCGAGTAAAAGCTGTCAGAGCCAAATATAAGACACAAGCCTAAAGAAATACGAGAGAAGAAGAAGAAACTTATGCAGGATTAAAAGAAACTAAAGGACCACAACGGTCGCAGTGGATCTGACTGTCGAACAAACCAATGGTATGTATATCAGAAATATTCACTGTTTAGTTCATTCCATGTTGTAACAGTAGTCAGTGGAACATCAGCTGTTTAGACAACAGTGAAGTCCAGTTAACCTAATGCTAATACTAACTGGTCAACAGCCTGACACTAAACCTAAATCACAGAACTGGATGTATTCGTGTTGTCACCATGAGCTGAACACTGATTTATTCTGTATGTTTTGTGATTTCCACCTGAAATGGACCGGATGGACGCAACTCTTTTTATGAACCTGCAGCTCGTTTGTGTCCTGGTCCATCGTTTACTGTTGTTTACAATGGCCCAAGTCAGACAGGTCACATGACACATCACACTGGTAGGAATCTGTCATCATGTGTTCTGTTATTCATTTTAGCATTTTTATTACTTTTCCTATAGGAAAGGGAAAAAGGGACCAGGGCCATCTTACACAGATGACATGGTGGTGCCATTGCTGATCCCTCAATTGAGACAACAGATCTCTCCTGTCTGGAAGCTGCCTTGGCATGCCGCAACAGAGCCTGTGCAGCAATGAGAACCACAGCTGTGCTAGCCAGTATGGGGCCACCAACAACAATCGGTGACCCTCCTTGAGAACCCTGACCAAATCCGAAGAAGAGGGGGAAAGGCATACACAAGGCACCGAGGCCACATATGTGCCAGTGCATCCTGGCTGAGGGGAACCAGTATCCCCCTGAGGAAGTACAACAGAGGACAATGTGTCAGAGGAGAACAAGTCCACCTCCGTCTGTCCGAAAAGGCTCCAAACCCTGGGCACCAACACTGGGTGGAGAGACCATTCTCCTGGAAGGGGCCTCTGGTAGGAAAGGTAGTCCACAACTTGATTGTTGTCTTCTGGCAGACACACTGCCCGCAGGGTAGAGAGATGAGGTGCAGCCTATGTTGAAACATTTTGGGACACCCTCAGAAGCTTTACTGGCCTGGTGCCCCCTTGATGATTGATGTGGTAAATGATTGAGGTATTGTCTGACCATATGAGAACGTGCTTGTCACTCAGATGAGGCAGAAAATGCTTGAGAGTCAGATGAACTGCATGCAGCTCCAGTACATTTATATGGTCAGAATGATCCCTCAGAGACCAGCTCCCCTGTACTGCCCTGTGCTGCAACACAGCGCCCCATCCCATGGGGTAGGTATCTGTGGTGACTATCTCCCTGCGACACACCACCAATCCCATGGGGACCCCTCTGGACAGATAAGCCCTGTCCTTCCATGGGACCAGTGCCAAGAGACACTGCCATGTAACCATCATCTTCCGTTTCCTGTGTCGCTTGGCATTTAGGTAGAAGCTGTTCAGCCACCTCTGAAAAGGGTGCAGCGACATCAAGCCTAGAAGCATGGCACATGTGACAGAAGTCAGCTTCCCCATAAGTTGAAGGAAGGTGACAAAAGGAAGTTGACTGCCCAGCCTGAAGAGAGACACCATATTGAGTATCTCGTCCACCCGGCAAACTAATGGATGAACATCCATGGCCACCATGTCCAAGGACTGACAAGGGCTTGGACAGTCCATTCCAGTGCCTCCAGAGCAGCTGAACCAAACAACTGCCCTGACTCTATAGGCACACTGTGGAAGGTCCTCCAACACACCTCAGACAGGGCAGACTGGGTGAGCCAGACCTGTTGGTGAGCTTAAATAAAGCAAGACATGACCTGTGCAGGTTTCCTTGTCAGTAAAGCAAAAGCCTGCAGGGCTGCACCACTGAACCCACTAGCAGTGGTCGCACCATCAACACCTTGAAGGGAGACAGACAACACAAACATAAGATGTGCCAGGTAATTACCCAGATGACCAGCTTGAGCACCAGAATTAAAGGCTCTACTGATAAAGTCATCTGCAATGAGAGATTGAGGCAGAGGACAACTAACATCCCAGCAAAGGGCTTCCTCAGGTGACACAATAAGGAAGGCAACAGCAGGTTCCACAGCAGGAATGAGATCCAAACCTGCTGCAAGTACATTGTGCATAGCCACCAACACACGACCATCTGAAGAAAGGTGTGAACAGGTGCTTGGATCCCTCCAACAGGCATGCAACTCCCTCAGGTATTCTTTGGAAGGAGGAATAGCAAAGGGTGTGGGAGCCCATCCATGCCTAAAGTAAAGATGGCACTGCCGGGGCCAGACTGATCTGGCTGTGAAATATCCAGCCGCAGGCAACCCAGTGCCCGATGCATGACATCCTGCATGGAACTATCCGTGTTACTGAACAGGCTCTGAGCAGGTGAGAATGAACCAGTGCCAGAAGCATGAGAAGACTATGACTCTCCCTTATCATGAAAATGAGAGACCAATGCCACTAGAGAGAACATCCTTTTGAGCAAGGGCAGACAAGGGCGGAAAAGAAAACCCAGCCTCAGATATGGGAGCATCTTAGTGATGAGCATGAAAAAAAGACTTCATCACATCCAACTCTGCAGACAGCTGCTTGACCCTAGAAGACAAATCCTTATCTGACCTTGCCTTCTTCTTCTTAGGAGGAGCTGGCGTGGCAGCTGGCTCAGAGAGACACTTAGAGCATCTAGGCAGGGGCAACAGTACCTGGCCTGAAGGTGGGAGGTCAGCCACACCTGCTTGGGACAACTGTTCTATCCTCGCTACTCTGACTGCCCGTGGCATGTAACTACAGATCATGCAGCATCTCCCTCAGGTGGTAAGGGCCGAGGCAAGCAGGGGGCAGGTTGTGTCCATCATCTGCTTGAAGCACAGCCCCACAATCCACACAGCAGTGGGAGCCATCCATATCACTAATGTCTAACTGAAACCACTGATACTACCACACACACTACCACCTAGAAAGCAACAGTGGTTCAGTGGTAAGTCTAAGGCCAAAATGGGGAGCAGGTGCACGAATGCTGCCTTCACCAACTAGGACCCAAACATAAAAAACTAACAGACACT
The DNA here is from genome assembly GCF_902148855.1 of Sphaeramia orbicularis. Taxonomy (NCBI): domain Eukaryota; kingdom Metazoa; phylum Chordata; class Actinopteri; order Kurtiformes; family Apogonidae; genus Sphaeramia; species Sphaeramia orbicularis. The sequence goes on along the minus strand of NC_043978.1, from coordinate 4,223,374 downwards.
GTAAGTAGAATATGATATTTATATGGGCTCAATACCTGTAGGGTAAAGCCAAACTTGGGAGCGGGTGCGTGAATGCTGCCTTTACCAATCAAGGCTACACAAATCAATAAGGCTAACTGTTAGCAATCACAATATGAAAGTGCAACAGCACAAGGAATACCTAGGGGAGGGGACATGAATGCTGCCTTAACTAGCCAATACAAAAAAACAAGACAAAGGTCCATAGTATTTCCAGCATCTTGTTTTAGCAAATCAAACACTGAGAGAGGGGGTGCATGCACTGCCTTCACCAGTGAAAAACATGAATTGATTAAAGTTAACAGTGTTAGCTAAGCTTGAACGAAAAGCTAACACCATTAGCAAAAACATCAGCTATCCGGGTGTAATAGTAACCAAACTCACAAACTGGAAGAGTGGCGTGACCGCTGCCTTCACCAGAAAAAATACAAAAAGCAAAAAAAAAGGTTTACACCTTTAGCAAAAACACAGACTATCCAGGTGTAATAGTTATCAAACTCTAACTGGTAGCGGGGACGCAATCTCTGCCCTCACCGGAGAGAAAGCCAACACAGCAGTAAACCAACCTAAGAAAATCACCGTTTTTCGATATAAATAACACTCAGACTTAAACATCAAGGGTCAGGAGAGGAGGTGTGAACGTTACCGTCACCAACAAAAGGTTAAGTTTAGTTAAATACCATCAAGATGTGTCTTCTGACAAAGAAGAGCCGGGCACAGCCCTCGGAGGGCGAAATCCGTTGCTCCAACTTACGGTGAAAGGGCATCCAGCAACGGAAAGCAATCGAAGTTAGCAGTGGCTCATGCCATGTAGATCAAACCTCATGCGAGAAAAAAACATAGGACCAATGGCCCTGTAGCTTACCGGCCAAATTAAAGGCTTTAGGAAATGTATCCAGATGCAATTTATTATCACCTAGATATGTGCATTTATGATATTACAGAAATAGCCCATGTTTTGGTCATATTCCAATCAGATCTGTAAAAACTTCAAATTCCAACTTGATATCATTGATACTTACTGATTTATTGTATCAATCCACTCCCTATCTCTTATAATGGGAAAATGTTTCAAAGTCGCACAAAATCCAGAATCAGATCCAGATGGAAATAATGTCAATACCTTGTGTTGACATCTTTATAAAGAAGCTGTATACCAAGTTTGAAGTCAATCAGAACTGTAGTTTTGGAGAAAAAGACGATTGAAATTTTTTCCCCATAAGAGCCGAAGTTAAATTTTCCGTAAGTTCTCAGATCCAGAAGAAGACCCTGATCAGCATGTGGCCATAATGTTTTGATCATCTCCCCATCAGGGCTGGACTGTAGAAACTTACATTTGATATCATTTATATTTACTGAGTTATTGCATCGATCCACTTCCTATCTGTTATAATGGGGAAATTTTTCAAAGTCGCACCAAATCCAGAATCAGATCTGGATCCAAGTAATTTCACTAACTTTTGTTTACATCATCATAAAGAAGCTGTATACCTGTCAGGATCCTTGTGTTTTCTTGTGTTTCTCCCTCCCTTTTGTGGGTGTGTGTCTTGTTTGTCCTTTTCCCTGTCTTGTCTGTGTGTGTGTGTGTGTGTGTGTGTGTGTGTTGTCTGGAGCTGGGCGGAGCCAGAGGTCACCTCTCACCCACATACCTGCCATCCATCTGTAATCAAGCCACCTGCCTTCAATCATCTACTCCACTCTTCTGTATTTTAGCCCAGTCTTCAGCTCTATACATTGCCAGATTGTCAGCTAACCTCAAGTGGTATTACATGAACTTTGGCTCTGTAGCTTTTTTTGCTTTGCTACTTTCCTGTTTTTGTAAATCTGTTTGCACTTTTTTCCAGTTCCTGCCTGTACCTGCTACCTTCCCGGACTCGACAAGCCACCTTCATCCTGCTCCAGCTCAAACCTGTTTTTGTACAATCATTAAAGATTTTGTCATTTTTACAAGCTCACCTCTCATCCGTTTGTCTGCATCGTGGGTCCATCTCTCACCAAAACTTATGACAATACCAAGTTTGAAGTCAATCGGAATTGTAGTTTTGGAGAAGAAGACGATTGAAATTTTTGTGACAGATGACGCCGCATGACAACAATCGCTTATGGCCTGTCGGCCAAGTAAGCTAAAAAGGAACAGAGCTATGGATAATGTAGGAATATGTTACCTCTGGGGCGTCATCGCGGGGTCACAGCTATGACTCTTTTGGTACTACAACTCGAACTGCCCATGCGCGAAAGGATCATTCAATGCTTTCAGCACCGCCCTCTGGCGGTTAGGAGGGATGAAATAGAAATTTATGCGCATGCTCCATGTCTTCTTCTCCACTTTTGCAAGAGCATTACAATGACACATACAGGCCTGGCATTTGTGCCACATTGTTTTCAGTGGTTTCATGTGGATGCAGATTTTTCCTGAGATGAAGCCATGTTTACGGAGCACTATTTTGAAAACAACAAAGAAAAAGATTGGATAGGAAATAACATATTTTTATAAACTGCACTCAAAAATAGTCAACCCTATGAGTTGCTGAACGAAATAAACAAGCTTAAAGTACATTTAACTAACTTCACTATGTAAGCTTTTAAAACTTAGTCAACTTTAGTTATTTTTACTTAAAATTATGACTTGTTAAAGCCAAATTAATCAACTGAGTAGATACAACATAGTAACGCTGAGTAAATCTAAACATGCACAAATATCGCACATGCAGCAGAAGGTGGCAGTAAAGCACCAGTGAGCTTGATGCAGTTCATTGTAGAAGATGACGACGAGGAAGGAGTTTGCGCACATAGTCATTCCACTGAAGGAATGTCGGGTGTGGCGGATACCAGAGACAGGTGCACTCAGGGAAGCCATTTTCATCCAACAACATCCTTCTAAATTTCCTGATAAGTCAGGTTTTTTAATGCTTATAGTTAGATGTTGGTGTATATGACTTGCATCAATGAATTCATTGTTTGGCCACATGGTAGGAAACGTTAGCTAGCTAATGAGCTATCCAATTGACCTACTACTGTCAGTTAACAGAAATATAATTGTATTATTGTAGCATCATTCGTATGCAATAGCACACTTAAGTTTTGTGCCTTGTGTCGATGTGGTTGCAGTTGTGTTCCGATGCCTGAGCTATTTTACAAGATAATTCAGCGGCGGGGTTAACGTTAATATTAAGCTAGTAGAATGAGTGTACTATTAGCAGCAAGGGAGCATCATGCTGCTCCGCAGCAGACACGCACGTTTTTCAGTACTGGTATAACCTTGACAAATAGGTTTCCATTTTTATTGGAAGAGCACAGACCATGTGCTGAAATATGCATTGTATTTGCCAATATTAGATGGTCTAAGTTACTCTAGAAAGGTAGGTTAGTTTAGTAAAATTTGCAGCGTGTCGATATAGTTTACTTGGTCTAGCATAAATGAAAGTCAGTTATTGATGAATACTTTCTATATGAATCACTAGACTATCCTTGAAAGTGCTTGACTATGTTCAGTTATTAAATGGTAACGTAGCTTAATATTTTACAAATATTATATATTACTACTACTAATTGGTGTTAGCCAAACTGCATGCAATTTAATTTCCACCTTTAAATACAGTCACTACTGTTAAACTAAGTATTCTTCGAGTTTAAGTATTTTCTAACTGTGAGTGTGAACGTTATTACAGGACTACTCAGAAGGAAATTATAATCTTCAAGTGCAGCCAGCATTTGTTTACTGCTGTTCTGTAGTGGTAAGTGATCTTACATTTATTGACTGAAAAGTGATTAACCTGATGATGGTTCAAAGCTTTATCAAATGAATTAACATCATTTTGGGATGTGTACTGTTTTGCAGTCCTAGACCTAAGGATCCACTCTTGTTTTAGACAGTTCTCTAATCCATCACACTTGATGTGAGTGAGTTGGTCAGCTTCATTTGAATTTAGTGAGGTGCAAGAGAGCATGAGGTGGTTGAAGAAAAGCTTTTCATCACAGACTTCAAGAGAAGTTGGCCAGCTCTCTTCTTTGAATGGGAGGTCAGTATTCATACATACTTTTTTTTTTTTTTTTCATTTACAATTGGGAATTGCATTAGTTAATTGCTTGTGTCCATAGACAATGTGACACTGTCAATTGTAGGTAAAAGCAGAGTTCACCCAAATCACCACCGTCTCCCTAAAATCAAAGTTCATGCAGCAGCTGGACCACTATTCCTCTCGCCTAATGACAGTTTGCAGAGAAACAGAGGAGCTGCTGGAACAAAGATAAGGTGCATCATGGCAGACCTGAATAAGGTGTTTGTTTTGTTTCTTTCTCCTAACCAATGTCTGTTCATCAAGAATATTAGTTCAACTTTCCAGTATCTGGCAGACTGATGCAGAGAACCACTCTTGCATATTTTCTTTTGTTGCAGAAGGTCGTAATTGAAATGAGAAAAGTCTGTGTACTAAAAGCACTCATTCTTTACTTTTATGAAGACCCTGTAGACCTCATCAGAGAGTACCTTGTGAGTATATTTATGCTTTCTCCATAAGGTATCCAGACACCTAAACGTGTGCTGTGTCAATCACTTACTTGTTTTGAGTGGATTACTGTCTTTATATTTAAACATAGCATTTCTGCATATTTCAGAAAATTTTGTGAGCGTCATAGCCTTGGTGGCCTCAATGCAGGCAGAGATAGATACAGGCCATGTTTCCATCGTTAAAATCCCTTTGACTCACACATTGCAGTTTGTGGAGGTTTTTTTTTTTTTTTTTTTTTTTTTTTCTGGTGTGGTTGTTGGGACTGAATTTGTCTGTGTTACGTTCTTTAGGACGTTGAGGACAACCAAGAAAGCATGGAGCAGACAGTCCTGGGAATCTATGGTGTAAAAAAAACCCCAACAAAAAACGAAGGATCAGAACCCACTGACTTGGAGGATGTTGGGATCATCATTGAAGGCGTGGAAGTCTTTCATGACCTTGGAAACATTGCAAATGCCCTTGCCATTTTATTTGGCCTTATGTACTGTTTGGACCTGAGCTATCCTAAAAACCTGAAATACACATTTGAGGTTCTGCAAAAACTTGTGATGGAACTAGATGGCAGTAACCTCTCAACAAAAGCTCAAGTACTAAAAAACAAACTGTTTGAAGGAACACTTTAGACAAGTGGAAAGTAGAGTATCCAGAACCTTCTAGTGCTTTGACACAGCACAGAGGAAAACTTTTATTAATCTACATGTTAAACTTTTACAATGAGTAGAATACTTGGACTTTGTCATTGATGTCATCAATGTTTAACAGACTCTCAAAATTACAACAGAGTGAAATAATGATTTGAAACACTATTTTAGGCCTGGTGTTTGTTCCAGAGAGAGAAAGAGCAGGAAATCCAATGGAGAAATGGAATAACAGTTGGAGATGTTTCTATAAACAGGGAGAAAAGTGTTATGTGCCATGTTTTTTTTTAATTTTTTTTATTTTCTTATGGGCTCAGCATGCTGACAGGCAGCTGTCTGCACCGATAAGGCAGCAGCCGACACCAACTGTACTCCCACTCATCACTGCCCATTTTTCTGACACCTTTGCTTGTGTATCCTCTTTTATTTGGACATTTTACCAGGGAGTATCTCACACTATTTTTTTTCCCTACTTGTCTTGTCCAGCGTCCTAACAGCAGAATGGTAGTCTGGTTCCTCCCGATGCTGAACAAATTTGCTTTGCCAAGGGTAACTTCATAAAGTATATGAAGCGCCCTTTGATATTCTACTGTGTTTATTATGAGTTTTGTTGAACCACATTTCGATGCCGGACCTGACATGGGGGGTGGGGGGGTAGAAGAAGGGGTGAGAACAAGAGAGAAGAAGATGGGGAAGACCCTCACAAGAAAGTATCAACAACACAAGCAACAACAACCATGGAGACAATTATAATGGTAACAATAACTACGACCAGAACTGAGTAAACTGGGCAGAAGAGAGAGAAAAACAAACAAACAAACAAAATTACAGTCTACTCTCGTTAAACCGCCCGCCGTTATACCGCCATTTCCACTTATCGCCATCCGCCAGCCCAGTTCCATGCACAAACAACACTTATACCATTGATTTCCCGACCGTTATACCGCCAGCGTCGTGGCGCGGCACCTCCGAGGTGCGCCGCCGTGGCACCTCCGAGGTGCAGCTCCCAGTGTTGTCTTTTCCGTGGAAACCGGGTCGAAATGGCTCTTTGAGTGTTAAAGGTTGCCGATCCCTGCCTTACAACATAACAGAATCAAGATTTATTTAGAAACGCAATTAGAACGGGTTAACGGAGGCAGCATAGACATCATATAGTAAAGACATGCACATTATGGACGCAACCCGTTGTAACGCCATTTTCGCTATACCGCCAATTTGGCCGTGAACGGAAGTTGGCGGTATAACGAGAGTAGACTGTACAATAAAAAAAAGACAAAACACAACCATGAAATACATAAGACCTATGAAATGAAGAATATAAGAAAGCATGAACAAAATATCGTATACCATGTTCGCACAAATAATACCTGTAACAAATAATACCAGTAACAAATCCACACAAACATCAGTTGTTCACATTAATCTGCTGTGACAGAGTGAACCAGGCAAACAGACTGAGGTGAAGAACACAGACATGCAACCGCAACCGCACTCCCTCCAAGGATCAGGGACCGACCAAGAGGGCCCCAAGGCCCGGCCATCCAGCAGACACCACAGAGAGGGGGGATCCAGCCCACCCCCCCCCCCCGAGAGGCAACAGTGTGCCCGCCCCAAAGATGGTCAAGGGAGGCCCCCGCCAGAGGCCCCACAGCAGCCGAGCACAGGCCCCAGGGGGCCAGGGACGCCAGCTGCCACCCTCCTGCCGGGGGCCAACCACCCAGGGGCAGGCGAGGCACCGGTCCCCGAGCCCCACAAGCCCAGGAGCCACCCGTCTCCCCTGCCTGGGGAGCCAGAAACATGTCCTAACGTTCTATAATAATACCGTTCAAGGAATATATGACAGTATGACACAATAACTCTATTCAACCCATACAGACCCAAACCACCAGAGTCCAAAATCATCTACTGCTCTAAAATGTTTAATAACTTCTTAACCACTAATCCGATCAATACATGCAAATAATTGGTGTAAAATGCAATTTGTCATCTTTTCATGGTCAAAGTAGAGCTTCCAGCCCGGCTTGGCTCCGAATTCTGTGAACAAAAACGGTTCTCGGAACTGGATCCGCGCCCCGGGTCACAGCGGCTCACTGCACAGCTTTGCAAGCCGCAGAAGCTGGCGTTCGGACCCCGTAGGACGGCTTCCTCCATGGCATGCGGCGATGTGGGAGTTGGAGTTAACAGTAAGGAAGTCATAAATGACATTCACCAGCATTAAAGAAAATGTAAACAGCAGAGGAGTGCAAATGTGTATTACTTTTTGGCTCAGACCTGAAGGAGAGCATTATTCGCAACTAGATCCGAGGTCCGTGGAGAGGCGGCTTGGTCTCCTGGTTTACGCCGTTTTAGAGCACCTCCCTGGCCCACAGAAGCTGGACTTGGAAGGCCTGATGCGGGCAAAGCGGGGCTTGGAGGTCGGTGCATGGCTTGGTTCTGAGTTCGGTAAATGAAACTAGTTCAATGATCCTTATACGGAGCTGGTTCCGAATAAGCAGATCCAAGAGAGCTTATTCATTAGCAGCACGAACTGGACTTCCGAGGTCCGTTTAATTTATACATAGCCAGTAACTGATGAAAAGCCTGGAGCTTGGAGGTCCGTGCTGCAGCATGGTGTACCGGGTCACAGTGGCTTAGTGCACCGGTCTGCAAGCTGGCACTAGAAGCCTGGAGCCCGCTTTGTGCAGGGCACAACGGGCGATGTGGAAGTTGGGGTTGGCATTAATGAAGTAAAATAAAATGACATTCGCCAGCATTAAAGAAAATATAAACAGCAGAAGAGTGCAAATGTGGATTAATTTATGGGTCGGACCTGAGAGCATTATTCAGAACGAGATCCAAGGTCCGTGGAGCACCGGCTTGTTCTCGCAGTTCACTGCGGATTAGAGCTGCTCCAAGCCCCGCAGGACCCGGGCTTGGAGTGCACTAAGCGGTGCATGGAGGTCGGAGCACAGCTTACTTCCATGACACTTAAACTGGACTGGACCCTTAAACGGAACTGATTGCGAGTTCCGAAAACGGAACTGGTTCCGTAAACAGAGCAATTCCGTTTTGGGAACTGGTTCCATTTACGGAACCAACTTCACACTCGCCAATGGCTTTCATTTTGCAGGTCATAAGATTTCATTTTAGAACCAGGAATTTTGTACTGTTACTACACACCTTGATATTCTTGTGCTAAGTGACTTTTTTTTTTTTTTTTTAATTCATGATAACATAAGAAGTGGCATGTCTTAGTTCTGTCATTTTGATTTAGATTTGTTGAATAGAAGGGAAAGTCACCAATAGTATCAGCACTGTCCTGTCTTTTTGTCCTGTCTGTAAGCTCAATGAAGGACCTGTCTAAAACGTTCAATGTATGTCTTGCTGTCATGCCGAAGCAATCACCTTCACTGCAAAACAAATCTACCCATGGGTACAAATGAAGGAACCTTGAACCTTGAACCAACAATACAGCCAGCTGAAATGGTCTTATTCTTTGAACACAGCAAAACAGATTTTGCAATTTTGAACTCTGACTGCGGAGGAGTGTTTTAAGTGAAGGATGTTATAGAATATAAGTTATATAATAAATTTATGCATTTTCACAGAAATAAAACACTTTGATTTGACTTGACGTAATTCTGTTGTGTGGAAATTGTTAACATAATCTGGTGGAGTAAATGCAACTTAAAATGACTCACTATCCCACTGAAACTGTATGTAGTACTTATCTAAATTAGTTATGTTGGAACTGTAAGGAGTAATTTAGTTGGACGAACTTAGTACTATTAAATCACATAGGGTCATCAGTTAATTTAACAAAACTAAGGTCAGTGTGAAAAAATATCTTTATGTTGGTCACAAACAATCCATTAATTTAAGACCCATGAAACAGCATTACATTGCATTTATGTCTGTTTAGTTAGCTGGACACTGACATGTTTATTACATCTAAGTCGAGCCAGTAATGTTGAAATTACTTAACACAATCTTATTAATTGCTTGTAAGTTTTTTATTTCCATATTAATAACACTATATAATTAGGTGAAAAATAATCCATCTTAGTGGAAATTGTTGACATAAATATATTAATTTAACCCAATGAATTACTTTTTTGAGTGTGCTTTTGATAGAAGTGCTGCCATGACCTTTTTATGGCAGCTCTTCTTTTTTACAAAATATTTCTATCCAAGTGAAAACACAAAAATGATTACAAACTGGTCCAAACACTTTAGACTGTGGATACTGTGGATGATACTGAATGGAGGAGACATAGCTAGCCTCAATCTACTGCAGGTCTTTCACTGATTTCTACAAATGGTGTCATGAAGGTGGAAAGGAGAGGACTCAAAAGCATGGTGCTGAAGGCAGAAAAATTATTTTATTAACATAAATTACAACAAAAACATAGAATAAACAAAAACTTGGGTCAGAGTCCTGAGTCGGCATAATGTCCGGTTTATGGCATGGGTGGAGGAGATGCGGTGGACCAGCGTCGCACGGCTGCAGTACCAAGCCTTAAATAGGCTACATAATGATGTGCTGCAGCCGTGCAACGCTCAGCAGGTGGTTCTAATCCCGAATAATGAGGAGAGGGAGGAGCCGGCGGTCAACACCAGCGCGAATCGTAACACATGGATGTGCTGCTTCAGTGCAGTTTTGTTATGCAGAGCAATAATGTGGAGAATGGGGTTTGACACCATTGTTTCCAGTCTCTGTATTTTCCCGGTGTACATGGAGTCACACAAAGCATTTTTTTTTTTTTTTTTTAAATCTACACTCTGTAAAGCATTTTAAAAATCTTAGTTTTTGTGACCTAAAACTGTTGATGACAGACCTAAACGTAGAGAAAAATGTCAGCAAAAAAAATTCCACATTATTATTTTTGTGTAGAGCCTCTAATAAATGATCTGATGGTCCATCCATTAATGTTAATTTAGCACTGTTGTTGCTAAATTTAGAACATTTTCAGACTACCCTAGCCACTTTTTTCCCCAACTAGCACCTAGCAACAATTTTAGCTACTTTTAAAATTTGTTTGGAAACTTGTAGCAACTTTTGAAGAGTGACTCAAATGCTAAAACACACATATTTTCCTCTAAATGACACCAAATGATTTTCTCTGTCAGTCATAAAAACACACGGTCTGTTGGCCTAATTGTAAAAGTCAGTGTTTTCAACTTGTTGGTATATTTAGTGATTTTTCAGATTCCTCTAGAAACTCTGGAATAAAAAAAAATGCCACTGATGACAATCCCCTTTTTCTGGTGTTATTGGAGACTTTGATGTGAAAGCACATATCGTTCTTTGTCTAAAATCAGTGCTCTGAATATAAATCAGTCTCACTGACATTGACTCTTCTCTATTGTCTCTTTTTGGTCCATTTAGATTGATATTGTAGACTGAAAATTAAAAACGTTCTGGTTAAAAATGTTCTTGTTTTATTGAGACTTGTAGGTTGCCTAGTGGACCATAGGTTAAAAACCAAACCAAACTGAAGAAAATGACGATTAAAAAACTAAACAAACAAGCAAATCAATAAATAACTAAGCTAAGACCCTAAGTAACTTCTCCAGGGTGTCTCTTTTGGGTCACTTTAGCTGGTCCCCAAGCCCAGATAAAGGAGGAGGGTTGGAATTGACAGAGTATAGTTCATTTGTAGCTTTAAACATAGGGTGTTTTCATACTCATTTTTTGTCTTTAACACAATGTTATTCCTCTGTCCTACATCATTCATTACAATTACATTCATGGACTAACAATGTGCCACATTTACTCACTTGCCAGCCAGCCAATATGTGGAGAGGAGGTGTGGGTCAAACCTTTTGCACACTGGTTGTAGTTGATTTTATTATGTAAATGCTTGACGACATTAACATTTTACTATATTTTTACTGTTAACTGGATTTGCATCTTGTATTTGCACACCCATCATCTCTTTTCCATCTCTGCAAAAATAGTAACTTATGGCTCAAAACGCTAACAGTAACTGGGTTTCCATTACAGTTTTCTGCAAAATAAAAGCAATATTTCTACAATCTCATACTTGTGTTTCTATTGAAGAGTGTTTGGCTTCTGATGTGTGATTCTAGTAAAGTCCCATCCCATGTCATAATTCTTGTAAAATACTGTATAGTTCTTGTAAGACACTCGTTTAAGGAAGATGGACACACTGAGTTTCATGCAAAACCTCCATGGTGTTGGCACTGCAGTGTCAGTTGCGTCTACTGCTATTGCAGTGACTATCTTAAAGAACAAGGGAACGTATAATTGTCCCAAGGCTAAGTCCTTATTTACGGCAGCAGCCATGCATAATATATTTCTGGGAGAGAATTGTACATTAGGAATTCACCAATGATTTGTGGATCCAGAATTTCCAACGTTTAATGAACGGTGTGATGTTATTGAACCTCTCGCGGCACCAGACTTGTCATGCCCTCGGGAAGCAGTTCCTACACAAAAGCGTGTGGCTATTGCCCTATACAAACCAGTGACCTGTTCTGAGTACAGGATAATAGGTGACATGTTTGGCGTGTGCAAAACCACCGTGCACAGATGTGTCAAAGCGTAAAATGTGTTTGCATTACACGTTTATGCTATACTTCTCTATGGATGCTTCTATGAAACTGGGTTCATTTTGGTACCTGGTACTTTGCCAGCTTTTTAGACCCAATAATAAAAGAGAAATTTAACCCCCCCCCCCCCAGGATGTACCTAATGATGCCCTCAGATAAATACAAAAAAAAAAATTATACTCTTGTTCTGAGCCATCCCAAAATTAATGAATTTTTAATAAAATATTGGGGCCAAAACTAGGACCAAAATTGGGACAGGAAAAGCTACCTAGGTGTCAGTGCATTTGATCTGGAAAGCATGGCTTGAAATGGTCTTATATAGTGCTATAAATAAAGACACTGTGTTAAATTTGATGATCCTAGTGGTTTTTCTAATCCAGGCATGCGGGTTTTTCATGAATCGGCAGTCTCATTCCAGGCTTTGTATGTAACCCATCGTGTCCACATGCAGAACCTGCCCAGTTCAACGCATATAAATTGTGAGAGATTTTGCAACAGCGGTCATTTTTATGAAACACTCTGCCTTGCATAATTAGTTCAATTCCCAAATTTGTAACTGTTAGAGAATAAAAAGATATATATATAAAAAAATAGTAGTGCATCATTTTCGTGTCCTTTTGACTGTTACATGCAGATTTTTTATCTGAAAAATAGTTTCTCTTGTATCTCAGTAAGTATTTATTTTTCAAAAAGACCAAAAGTGCTTCCAGACTTGCTTCATGACAGTCTACATCTGGTTTGAATTTTTAGCTCCCATGTCCTGTTTTTAGGGACCAGTTTCATAGAAGCACCCATATCAAAATGTCTCAAAAACCACCTCATGAAAGTGTGAAGACGGTTTTGCAACATTTCGTACACATTTAATTCCTAGAACATTTTTCTAATGTAACGTGATATATATATATATATATATATATATATATATATATATATATATATATATATATATATATATGTATATGTGAGGAAACATGGTTCCAGAAACTGTGGGTTACACATATTATTCTATAGGTCTCAGATTGCTGTGTTTTGTCACACATTATGAAATGGATTAAAAACCAAAAAAAAAAAAAAATCTGTAAATTGACAGTTCAATCATGCAGACCTCCCCTGTTGTTTGTGGACAGGTCTGCTATGTTATGTGCATTGTCTTCTATGGTGAAGAAATATTTCTGTGTGTTGTTTTATAGGAAAGTATTGAGTCAATTGTGTCCTTTAAAACGGCTTTAAGCTAGTGAAAACTTGTATGAGGCCATCTTTGACTGGCTGTCTAATGATTGCAACTATTGTGATGATCACTGATTTCACTGATCGCTGTAAATACACTTAGTCATCATGTTATTCTAAATTCATGTGTTCAACTACTCCTCAACACTCCTATTCAGACACATTGATTGCCGTGCTGTTTGCCACCCAAGTACACTATAGATTGGGTCATTACCACAGTCACTACCCTGCAGAAACAAATACAAATACTGTGCAGAGTGCAAATACGTATCAGCCAGTGAAATACTCATGCTGCTCTGCTTTTTTTTGCCCCCCTTCTCTGTCTTTCTTGTCTCACTTTCTTTCAAAATGAGTGACTGCGAGCAGATGAAATTTCATTGTTTATGTATTTATTCATTGTGAAGCAGGGATTACTGACTTTACAAGGTCATTCAAACACATGAGTGAATCCTATTGACTGAAATGTAAATATGGGCTCATGTTGGGCTGCAGTTTCACAGCCAGAGCCGCTGACGGCGTCTTCATTGTCCTTCATTGTCAACCAGAGGAGCTGAAGTGTTTCACTTAAACTGCTGATTAAGTTGATCCAGCATCTATCAGTTTCTGGGCATCCTGGGAAATGAGAAAATGACAGAATAAGATGTTAATGTTGAATCTACATTCTAAAACAGAGGGCACCTTTTAGTTTATATTGAATGGACGGACTGTCATAATAAAGCCTTTTCCTACTGAAACCTCTGCAGTGAACATTATGGAAATTCTTTGCAGAAGCATCATGTCTCATTATGAAACAGAATCAAAAAGCTTGGAATATTTTGGAATAATTATAAATGTATCTCATCCACATTTTACCTAAACTACACCACACATTAGTGTCTATTTATTCTTAACATAACCTTCAGAATAACCCTCACAATATTTGAAATACAGTGGAGTACAGGGAACAGAAGCTCACTAATGTAAAGCTGAAGATGGAGGCAGTAGTAGAAAAAGGATTATAGCCACTAAAAAAGCCTGCCCTTTCCCAAAAAATAATTATAGCTAGTCTCCAAAGCTACAGGGAATTTACCAAAAAGGTAACATGCCTGTAAATGTCTGGGGATGGTTGAATGAAATGTGTATGTGTGAGTGCGTGTTTACTACTAGCCACAGAATTTTGTCAGTTGAATCTAGTTTTTGTAAGATGTACGTAGTTCATTATGTGACCCATGTTTAATTTGTTTGGTCTGAACAGCGACTGACATAACACCTAGCCTTGATGTTTGATCTCAGCTGGTGTTGTATGATACTTGTCCGTTGTACAGGTGAAGATCTAGAATCTAGAAGATTGTTGTTGTTTTAAATGTTAGCCCTGGGATGACAGTACGCCAATAGCTAACGGGACTGGGATGCAGTGACAGGTGGGAGTTGCTGATGTTTTCTAGCCTGTTAGCTCTTAATCTGTGTGGCTAACGTTAGCAGTGTCGTGTTGGCAGCTGCAGCTGGAGCCCTGACCAATGGTCTCTTGCCCCCACTGACCCTCTTGTTAATGTGACCCTTCCACCCGAATGGCCAGAGGGTTCCACCACAGCACCAGTTCCGCAACATCCTTCGTGAAGTGAAAACAAATGTCCAAAACTTAAATGTCTGGCTAAAGTTTCCCACTCTGCTCCACTCGCACATTTGACTGTTTTTGCCTTCTTGTCGCCAGCTCCATTGAAAACAAATGCACATGGTCGGAGGGGGAGGGATAAGTGTGGGTTTTACAACAGTGAATATGTATTTTGAAACTGTAGGGCGAGCTCTGTAGGAAAAACTGCTACTAAAACAGCAAAGAACCAAACAGTAAAATCTTACACAGTTCCACTTACACCTCTGTACTGTTTGAATGGAGTCAAATGGGAGAACCGGCTGAATTCAGTGAATAAATACTGTTTAGTATAATTTAAAGTGATGCATATTTATGGAGGTAGCCCTTTTTTAAGTTGCTGAAGTAATACTTTTGCCACTGGCTTTGCTTTTGGGCACTGTACTCCTGTGTACTACAACCGTCATGGAACTGTACTTGTAAAATCAAGAAAAAACAGAAATTGCATTTATGCTATTTTTATGGTGATTTTTGAAATTAACTAAAACAGCATTTCCTAAACAAAATGCATGTGACTGCCCAAAGCCACGTAATTACGTCACTGTTCAGCGAGTATCCTACTATTACCCTGATGGCTGAATGTCGCAAATTTGCTACAAACCAATATAATCAAATAACTTAAAAAAAAATACTTGTCACTAATAGTCTACTTCAGTATGTCAGCTGCACATAACAAGCTGGCATATATATATATATATATATATATATATATATATATATATATATATATATATATATATATATATATGTGTGTGTGTGTGTGTGTGTGTGTGTGTGTGTGTGTATATATATATATATATATATATATATATATATATATATATATATATATATATATATATACAGTACAGGCCAAAAGTTTGGACACACCTTCTCATTCTTCGCATTTTCTTTATTTTCATGACTATTTACATTGTAGATTCTCACTGAAGGCATCAAAACTATGAATGAACATGTGGAATTATGTACTTAACAAAAAAGTGTGAAATAACTGAAAACATCTCTTATATTCTAGTTTCTTCAAAGTAGCCACCCTTAGCTCTGATGACTGCCTTGCACACCCTTGGCATTCTCTTGATGAGCATCAAAAGGTAGTCACCTGAAATGGTTTCCACTTCATAGCTGTGCCTTGTCAGGGTTACTTAGTGGAATTTCTTGCCTTATTGATGGGGTTGGGACCATCAGTTGTGTTGTGCAGAAGTCAGGTTGATGCACAGCTGACAGCCCTACTGGACAACTGTTAGAATACATATTATGGCGAGAACCAATCAGCTAAGTAAAGACAAACGAGTGGCCATCATTACTTTAAGAAATGAAGGTCAGTCAGTCTAGAAAATTTCAAAAACTTTGAATGTGTCCCCAAGTGCAGTCGCAAAAACCATCAAGCGCTCCAATGAAACTGGCTCACATGAGGACCACCCCAGGAAAGGAAGACCAAGAGTCACCTCTGATGCTGAAGATAAGTTCATCTGAGTCACCAGCCTCAGAAATCGCAAATTAACAGCAGCTCAGATTAGAGACCAGATGAATACCACACAGAGCTCTAGCAGCAGACACATCTTTACAACAACTGTTAAGAGGAGACTGCGTGAATCAGGCCTTCATGGTCAAATAGCTGCTAGGAAACCACTGCTAAGGAGAGGCAACAAACACAAGAGATTTATTTGGGCCAAGAAACCCAAGGAATGGACATTAGACCAGTGGAAATCTGTGCTTTGGTCTGATGAGTCCAAATTTGAGATCTTTGGATCCAACCGCCGTGTCTTTGTGCGATGCAGAAAAGGTGAACGGATGGATGCTACATGCCTGTTTCCCACCGTGAAGCATGGAGGGGGAGGTGTGATGGTGTGGGGGTGCTTTGCTGGTGACGCTGTTGGGGATTTATTCAAAATTGAAGGCAACCTGAATCAGCATGGCTACCACAGCATCCTGAAGTGACATGCCATTCCATCCGGTTTGCGTTTAGTTGGACCATCATTTATGTTTCAACAGGACAATGACCCCAAACACACCTCCAGGCTGTGTAAGGGATATCTGACCAAGAAGGAGAGTGATGGAGTGCTGCGCCAGATGACCTGGCCTCCACAGTCACTGGACTTGAACCCAATCGAGATGGTTTGGGGTGAGCTGGACCGCAGAGTGAAGGCAAAAGGGCCAACAAGTGCTAAGCATCTCTGGGAACTTCTTCAAGACTGTTAGGAAACCATTTCAGGTGACTACCTCTGGAAGCTCATCAAGAGAATGGCAAGAGTGTGCAAAGCAGTCATCAGAGCTAAGGGTGGCTACTTTGAAGAAACTAGAATATAAGAGATGTTTTCAGTTATTTCACACTTTTTTGTTAAGTACATAATTCCACATGTGTTCATACATAGTTTTGATGCCTTCAGTGAGAATCTACAATGTAAATAGTCATGAAAATAAAGAAAATGCAAAGAATGAGAAGGTGTGTCCAAACTTTTGGCCAATACTGTATATATATATATATATATATATATATATATATATATATATATATATATATATATATATATATAAATATATAATCTTAGCACAACTTGCCTTATATATTCATTAAGGAATGAAAAGATGGTGCTTATGGCCCTGTGATCAGATAGTTGCCAGAGAACAAACAATTATAAATGGCTACGAAAATATTGGCAAAATTCTAATAATTGACAGCCGATAATATAGAGGTGTATTAAATGATACCATTTCTATAGATACAGAAAAAAGCTGAGAATAAGAAGAAAAATAAAGCATAAGAGGAAAACATCTATGCAAAGAGAACAGCAAACAACTGACTCAGCATCTGAGGAGGAAAACGTGGAAGGACTCAGTCAAATTCTGAGAGAAATCAAAGAATTCCGCCAGGAAACTGCTCGAAATTTTGACGTGGTGAGGACATAAGTGAGATTAAGAAAAAATTAAAGAGCTGGATAAAAGAATGAATGAAGTGGAGTCGAGGATTGCAGCAAATGAAGGCCATGGTCAAGTTCAAGGTAAACTTTATTAACCCCAAGGGGCAATTTGTTCTACAGCCAGCAGTATCACACAGACAACAAACCAACAATAAATACAATAAATAGTCCATTAAAGACAATAGCACCAACATTACAAAGAATTATTCACCAGAACAATGGCTGCCGGAACCAAAGAATTCCTCATCCTATTGGTCCTACATTTAGGAACACTGTATCTGCGACCTGATGGAAGCAACCTGAACTCATCATACAGGGGATGACTGGGATCATCAAGGACTGACTGAGCCTTCTTCAGAGCCTGCCTCTGGTACAACACAGTCAGGTCATTGAGTGTGGTTTCAGCAATTCTGCTGCACACTTTAGTGATGCCCTGCAACCAGTTCCTGTTTTCAAGGGTAAGCAGCCCATACCAGCTGGTAAGAGAAAAGGTCAACACAGGCTCAATAAAACCAGAATAAAACAACGGGAAGTCACATTGTCAAAGGTACTGATTCATAGCCTTTGTATTCAAAAGGATTTGGTGGAAAGATGTGAGGACTTTGAGGGACGATCGAGAAAGAAGAATTTGAGAATTTATGCAGTGCCTGAAAAGTCCGAGGGAAGCGACATGATCGGGTTTGTGGAAAAGGCCTTACGAGACACACTGAAAATTGAGGGGGTCGTACCGATTGAAAGTGCACATCGTTCTGGACAGCTGATCCAGCGCAACAGCAACAAACCCAGATCCATTCTAGTTCGTTTCCAAAGTTATAAGGTGAGACAGATGGTGCTTAGGGCCACTTGGGAGAAAAAAGAGATTCGGCTGGAGAACAACACCCAGATTTATTTTGATGAAGATTTCACCACCAAAGTGTTTCAGGAGAGGGCAAAATATAGGGATGCCAGAAAGCAACTGAAGGAGAGAGGGATAAAAACGCATGTGCTTTTTCCTGGAAGGCTGAAGATAACAGAGGCAGGAGGAAAGGTGAGGATGTTTCTGGATCCCTGGCACACAGCAGAGGGGCTGCATGACTATGGTGTTTCCATGGAGACGACGCCCAAAGAGTCCGACTTGGAGTCCATGCTGAAGACTGCTGGGTGGGAGACAGTGCGCAGGAGGGGCACGAACCCGGCAAAGGAGATGATGTCTGGAGTAAAAGCACTGCTGAGCGTTATGAAAAAGTATGAAGAGGGAGAAGGAGAAGAAAACGGTGAAGAGTAGGTGAAGCTTGAAGACTTTAAGACACTGGGGTAATCTAAAGCCAACTGACTTCACCATGACCTCAAACTTTTTTGAGGTTTGATTACATTGATTGTAAACTTTATGATTTTGAATTTGAGGTAGATCCTGAACACCATGTGTTTAATTCCATATGTGATACATGTGAATACTATACTGAGGATCAATTAAATAGCTGTTGATTTGGGTGATACATTTTTGTTAACACTTTTTAATTGTAGAAGTCTCTATACAAATTTCAACCAGATCAAGGATTTTGTACATACAGTGAAAAGTAAGTTTAAAGTCATAGCCCTTTCAGAAACATGGTTGAAACAAGAGTAAGGTATTGATTTTCATATGGATGGTTATGATTTGAATTATGTCAACCAAACCAATAAGAGAGAAAGGGGAGTGGCCTTATTTTGTGACAGTAATATGAAATGTAGGTCAGTTGAAAATATGACTACTGCAATCGACAATGTAATAGAATGTATAACTGTGGAATTTGAAATTAAGAGGATGCATAATATTGTTGTTTCATGCATATACAGATCTCCAGGGTCAGACATTGAACTATTTAAGGACAAAGTGGAAGAACTGATGAACAGATTAGGTGAAAAAAAAAAACTATATTCTCGGTGGAGACCATAACATAAATCTGTTAAAAGTATCTATACATAGCACGACATCTGATTTTTTTGGACGCATTATACAGTAGGGGTTTATACCCAGGGATAACTAACCCTAGTAGGATTACCTCAACTGCAGCCACATTAATTGATAATATATATATAAATGTATTGGGCAACAAAGTCATGAGTGGGCTAATTATAAATGATATAACCAACCATTTACCTATATTTGTGGCATATGGCTGTCATATGGAGATGAGGAATGAGGAGAAAGTTTACAGGCAAGTAAGCGTGAGAACTGATGAAACAATGGTCAGTTCCGGAATGATCTCCTGACAGAAGAATGGACTGGGGTGTATGTTGGAAATGTCAGTGATGCATATGAGGTTTTTCTGAACAAGTACCTGACACTGTATGATAAGAACTGTCCAAAAATACAATATAAGCAAAAAAAAAAATATTATGAGAAAAAGCCCCGGATAACGAAGAGTTTACGGAAGGCATGTAAAAAGAAAAATATTTTATATCGAGGCTTTATGAAATTTGAGAACACAGACGGCAGAAAAGACATATAAGGTATATAAAAATAAACTGACAACCAAGACAAGCAAAAAAAGATTATCATAGTAAAATGCTAGAGGGCAATAAAAGTAATATAAAAGAAATGTGGAAAATTTTAAACACAGTAATAGGAAGTAAACTTGCATCTACAAGTCTGCCTAAGCATTTCACCAATGGCAAGGATGTTATAGAGAATATGAATGAAGTAGTCAATGAATTTAATTCTTTTTTTGTAAATATTGGACCCAATCTTGCAAACACAATAAAGAAATAGGATGAACAAATAGCCACTGGTTGGAATGGAGGAAATAAAGTAACTCAGTCCATGTTCCATAATGAGGTGAGTGAAGAGGATATTAGATCTGTGGTCACAAAATGTAAAAACAAGACTTCTACAGACAATGATGGAATTGACATGATTATCGTAAAAAAGACTATTGATTGTATAACAAAGCCTTTAAACCATATTTTTAATCTGTCCTTTTGCAAAGGAGTTTTTCCAGACAGAATGAAGATGGCAAAGGTCATTCCACTGTTTACAGCAGGAGACAAACAGAATTACACTAATACACTTATAACACTTATACTAATTACAGACCAGTATCTTTGCTGTCACAATTTTCAAAAATACTTGAAAAATTATTGGTGCAAAAATTTCTTTTATTGAGAAAAATAATTTGTTAAATGATAGTCTATATGGCTTTCGAGGTAGTCGTTCCACAGCTCTAGCAATAATGAACATAATAGAAGAAATCACAAATGCAACAGATAAAAATAAAATAAATAAATAAAAAATATACAATAGGAGTGTTTATTGATTTAAAAAAAGCATTTAATATGTTAGATCACAACATTTTTATTTCAAAATTATTTTCATATGGTATGAGACGAGTTGTTTTAGATTGGTTAACAAGTTATTTACACAACAGACAACAGTATGTACAGTTTGCTGTGAAATTGTCTAATTATTTAAAAAACATTGAATGTGGAGTTCCACAAGGCTCTGTTCTGGGGCCAAAATAATTTATTTTATATATTAATGACATATGTGACATATCAAAGATAAGGCAGTTTATTTTGTTTGCGAATGATACAAGCTTTCTTTGTTCAAGAGATGATTTAAAAACGTTAGTACAGAAATTAAAGAATGAGATGGTTCAACTCAATAAATGGTTTGATATAAACAAATTATCTGTGAATTGGAATAAAACTAAGTTTATGGTGTTCACAAATAGAAAAAAGGAAGAACATGTTTCATTGTCTATTAATGGGGTTATGATTGAGAAGGTTTCAGAAATTCATTTTCTGGGTGTAATAGTGGATGATAAATTAACATGGAAGCCACATATATCTTATGTAAAAAAAAAAAAAAAAGAAAAAAAAAGAAAAAAAAAAGGTGTTTAAAAATATTTCTGCATTGAGTAAAGCAAAATATGTGTTGGATTGTAACACAATGCGAATTTTATATTGTTCACTTATTCTGCCATATTTGAGTTATTGTATTGAAGTATGAGGCAACACATACACTCAGGCTGCATTTGTAAATAAGAATCTGTTCTTAGTTGCTTGCCTGGGTAAATAAAGGTTAAATAAAAAAAAAAACAAAAAACAACCAAACAAACAAAAAAAATGTATAACTAACACAAAGCCATTGTTTTTATTACAGAAAAGAGCAATAAGAATCAGGTATAATGTTAATTTCAGGGAACATACAAATGAGTTGTTTATTAAATCAGGATTGTTTAAGTTTAAAGAGTTGGCTAAATTAAGGACATTGCTGATTGTGTTTTGAGCGAGAAACAGAGTTTTGCCTGCAAATTTGCAGACATTATTAGGCCCGAGCCCAGACATACATGTCGGCGAGGGCCTATTAAAATCGCATGGTTCCATTATTTTTATTTTTTTTATTTTACTTTCGCCACTTTGAACGCAAATTTGACCCCCTGAACGTTAACGAAAAGTCAGTTTTATTTGACCAAAAATTCAAGGCCTGTGAAAATTTTTTTAAATTGAAGTCGCCAAGAAAAAATATGGCAAAATGACTTGGTAGCACCCCCTTAAAAATCAAAATACATTACACGGATGGGAGCCCTCCCCAAATTTTTTTCATCGTACAAACATGAAACTTGGTACAGACATAGCCCATGGTAGGACAAGTAAAAAATGGCATTATGGCCCCGCCCTAAACCCAACAGGGAGTCGGCCATATTGGGTGGAAGTGTGGACCAGTAAAATCCCACCCCTCACACTTTCATCATCTCCTCCTAGGGTTTTCATCCAATTTGGACCAAACTGGGTGAAAATTACCTACACACATGTGTGATTAAAAGTTATCACCTACATTTTTGATTAAATGTTGGGCGTGGCTTTCATGACCTCACAACGAAGCGGCCATTTTGAGAAGTATAAAAGTTTGTATATCTCGAACACAGAGTGTCAGATAGAGTTGGACCCAATGTAACATTTGTGCGGAATGACAACCTGAACACGATGATATGGAACTCGTACATTTGGATCGTAAAATGGCTCTCTCGCGCCCCCTACAGTTTTTGAATGGGAGTGAAAAAAAAATTTTTGACAAAGGAAAAAGTTATTTGGCACACACATTCCTCATGGCAAACTGAACCAAAAAGCCAATGAGGACACACCCCTATTTAAAATCATGTTGCCATGACAACACCAAAACTTTGCCATTCAAATGAATGAGGTTTTGTCGCAACCACACTGTTGCTGAAAAACTTTTTGTGTTCCACTAATGGTACACAGACTGAAAATTACACTGTGGAAAAGTAGAATTTTCCAGCAAGAAGAATTTTCAAAATATTGAAAAATGACTCGGCCACACCCCCTCAAAATCTGAAGATACATTGCGTGGATGGGAACCCACCCCAAAAAAAATTCCCACGTAGAAAGATGAAACTTGGTACAGACATAGCCCATGGTAGGACAAGTAAAAAATGACATTATGGCCACACCCTAAACCCCACAGGAAGTCAGCCATATTGGGTGGAAGTGTGGACCTCTAAAATCCCACCCCTCATACTTTCATCATCTCCTCCTAGGGTTTACATCCAATTTGGACCAAACTGGGTGAAAATCTCCTACACACATGTGTGATCAAAAGTTATCACCTACATTTTTGATCAAATGTTAGGTGTGGCTGTGATGACCTCACAATGAAGCGGCCATTTTGAGAAGTATGAAAGTGTGTATATCTCGCACTCAGAGTGTCAGATTGAGTTTGACCCACTTTAACATTTGTGTGGAATGACAACCTGAACACGATGATATGCAGCTCATATAGCTGGATCATAAAATGGCTCTCTGACGCCGCCTACATTTTTTGAATGGGACAAAAATTTTTTTTTTGACATAGTCAAACAAAATTTGGCACACACATCCCTCATGCCAAACTGAACCAAAAAGCCAATGAGGACACACTGACCTGCCAATCAACATTACCCCACCTATATGCAAATTTCCACCCAATCAAATAGTAGCAGTAAATTTCCTGCACACATTTGAATATCAAATATAAACTCGGCGGCACTAAGGTACCGAGAAAAAGGGGGCGTTCCCGAGTATCGCATATTTTTAAAAAAGGGCTCGAACTCATCCATTCGATCCCCTCAGTTCAACAAGCACAACACCAACACTAGAACCATTAGCCAAGGACAACATTTATAGCCTAATAATAAGATCATCTAGGCCTATTACTGATCAATCACAGCCTCGTTGGTTATATTATTTCCTTTATATTTCTCATCACAATCTTATGGAGCCCGGGAAGGGACATGCAAAAAATAAAAATTATTGCGTTATAACGCAATAGTTCAAAAGTATTGTGTTATAATGCAATAGTTTTTGCATTATAACTCAAAAGTATTGCGTTATAACGCAATAGTTTTTGCATTGGGATCTGCATTCTGGATGGGACAGGTCGGTCAGGTCTGACACACCTGTACCTGCAGTCCTGTGCCCTATGCATATGTAGTTCAGATTACCGTAACTCTTTCATTATTTTTCCAATCGGAAAAATTCCAACGGTTTCTGAAACCTGAGACACTGTGCTTTATGGACATTCTTGGGTCAATGCGAAAATTTCACGGGCACCTGTCCTAGAAGCCGCAAAATAAGCCACTCTGAGTGGGGATGCACACAGCAGTGCGGATTCATGGAGCGGAGAACTGGAGCGCATAACGGAGTGGATAATAGATTCGATCTAGTGTTGGAAAATGTAGACAAGACGGACATCGACAGTTCCAAGACCACCCTGGAGGTTTATGAATGGATTTGTGACCGAAGGAGCGACTGATGGAGCAACATGTGAAGAAGAAAGGTAAAGTTCACCCAGTTCCATTTAGTGGACTGTCTACATGACTGAAGCACTGTCTACTTTTTTCTATGTAGTTTCTACTCGTTTTACTTTATTGTATGTGTAAATTGATGCTTATACTGCATGGTGGTTTTATAGAATGAAGTACAAACCATGTAGAATATGTGTAAGTTTGTAGTATGTTGTACTTTCTGTGCGTAAAAGTGCGCGTGACACTCTACAAAATAAGAGCGCATATGCTGATGTTCAGTGACTTTTTTTCTTCAATAGTACAATTTTACCTTGTTTTGTTTGTCTAATACATTGTTTTATGTGTGTTCTTTTTCCATGTGTCCACCGGAAGTCACATTCAAGGATGAAGAGGGAGAAGCCATGGTGATGCACAAAGGCTCTGGTGATGAGAGCAGATACTGAAGACTGTCCACACACAGATGAAGGACGGCGGCAGAGCCTGATAATGATCAGTCCAAATCCCACAGACATTCATCACATCCACAGGAGAACGGACTTTTGGTGTGAAGAGACTATTTTCCATGTTCAGACTGTGCCACAGGAGCACTGCCTGGATCAGACCTATGAACTGACAGAACTGTTTCTGCAGAACCACAAACATGAAGGCACTCTGCAGACACAGAACGGACAAATGCCATGTGTGTTTGGGGGGGGGGGGGACACCTGTAGAGTTTGGATTTTTACCCTGTTTTTGCACAATGAAAGGCAAATACTCACACAGTTTGTTGTAAATATTTTTTATACTTTCAAAGTTCATATTTAACTTTCAAATCTTGTATCCATGTGTACTTTCAGTGTTTTTCTGCTAAAACTAAAAAAAAAAACCTAAGTCCGTTTTTGTGTTTTTCGTCATTTTAAACTGTTATTACAGTATTAAAACAAACAGTGAATTATAAATGACTGCTTTATTGAACGTTTGAAGTGTTTTGCAAAAATTGACAAAAGGACTCAAAGCATATTTTCTGACCTTTTTACGGTCAAAATAAGAAAACAAGTCCAGGTGGACCATCTTAGGCTCAGGAGTAGAAAGGATTTTAATACAATGTGCACATCCTACTGTCTCATGCGCAGACCATTCACACTCTGCGCACATCCACCTGTATCCATGAAGCTGCCCACAAACGTGAAGCTGGGTAAATATGAATGTCATTCAGAAACCGCTGGAATTTTTCTGATCGGACAAATAATGAAAGAGTTACGGTCATACTACACAGGACAGGAGGGCGTGTCAGACCTGGCACGGTCTGACCCGAACTGGACCACAACATATTATGTACAGACCTCAAGCAAGAGAGAGCAGATATGATTGTGTTGTAATGCAAAACTATTTTGTTATAACGCAATAATTTTTATTTTTTGCATGTCCCTTCCCGGGCTCCGTAAGATTGTGATGAGAAATATAAAGGAAATAATATAACCAACGAGGCTGTGATTGATCAGTAATAGGCCTAGATGATCTTATTATTAGGCTATAAATGTTGTCCTAGGCTAATGGTTATAGTGTTGGTGTCGTGCTTGTTGAACTGAGGGGATCGAATGGACGAGTTTGAGCCCTTTTTTTAAAAATATGCGATACTCGGGAACGCCCTCTTTTTCTCAGTACCTTAGTGCCGCAGAGTTTATATTTGATATTCAAATATGTGCAGGAAATTTACAGCTACTATTTTATTGGGTGGAAATTTGCATATAGGTGGGGTAATGTTGATTGGCAGGTCAGTGAATAACGCTCTGATTGGTTATTCGCTCAGACATCAGAACAAGGCCAAAATTCGTAATTCATAACTTGTATTTGGTGATCCATAACTTCAGTTTTGAAACTCGTAACTTCAGCGTTGCACCTGAGGGTGGCAGAGTTGTGCCTCTATCAGATTTAGTTATACATGTGAACAAAGCATTCCCAATGATACAAATTTGGTCTACACTTGCACAAATTATTTTTACAACCTCTTTTTTTTTTTTTTTTTACGTGTGTTCAAAACTTTTCTTCGGCTACAAATCTTCTTTTATAATTCAAAATCTGATGAGACAGATTTGCTTCCATAGAAAATCACCTACACTCGTGTGATCAAACGTTATCACCTACATTTTTGATCAAATGTTGGGCGTGGCTGTGATGAGCTCCTGATAAAGCGGTTGTTTTCAAAAGTATAAAACAGTCTCACAGAATGTCAGATCAAGCCCATGATACGGTGTCCTCTCACTGTCGGTGGCCTTGGCGGTCGCGCGGGAGGGTGAGGGCTTTAACACCGCTTGCGGTTTTAATTTGTTTGTAGTATCACAGGATGAAGAACATAGAAGGAGGTTTCATTTTAAACAGCAAAGGGTAAGGACATGTAAAGCAAATGTGTATTTCTGTTTGTGGGTGTCACAATGTGGAATTCTTTGGCAATGGAAGAGAAGAGCTGTACAAATATTTTTCAGTTTTAAGAGGTTATATAAGGAAAGAATAGAGAAGCTTTATAAAAGCATGTAATGAAATAATTTAACATATGGATGTTGGATTTGTTTTATTTGTATTGACTATCATGTAAACTGTTTACTGTAATAACTGTAACGGCAACCTATCTGTTGGAAGCAGATATTTCAAGAAAGGGGCAGGTATTATACATTTTCTTCATCTTGCGCCTTTCCAATCATTTAGATTGGAATGAATGAATAAAATGAAATGAAAATGAAAATATACAACAATTGCTTCACATTTATAGCCTTGTCTTCTGCACGTCCAAAGTGGGAGAGTCTGCTTCCTTCAACTGGCTCTAGGTCTGCCATCAACCTATCCTACAAGACACAAGTGCTTGCCAAAGGTTCCTAGAACATGGTGAATATGCCGAGTTGTTATTGGGGGAATAAATACACTATCTCGGCTGTTTTCCTGGTGGAAACGGTATGACACAAATTTGCGACTGTCGGCATTAGGGGGCTAAGGCAGGGGTGTCCAAACTTTTTCCACTGAGGGCCACATACTGAAAAATATAGGAAGGGCTGGGCCACTTACCAGAGGTGAGGTATATAGCCTCACCTTTAGTGTATTAAAGTTATAAAAATCAATTAAAAATTGGTCAAATATGCTAGATTGTTGAATATAATTACAGAAAAAAATGCCTTTATCACAGTTTTCCATAAATGGATCTTTATTGATTTATACAGAAAAAGGGTTGGCAGCTCATTCTTAGAATAGCAGCTTCAGATTTTTTCTTAGTCAGGATGGTGACCCCCCCCACAGTACAAAGAAAGAACAATCAAGGGGAAAATGGGATGGGTACATTTCAAGCTTGTTATTTAAGTTATTAGGCTTTTTAAAACACCTATTAACATTCCTTAGAAAGTGTTTTCAACATTGAAAGACTGAATTGGACTTAGTAACAGGAGTGCATATATAATTTTAGTAAATTATTCTGGTGAGTATCAGCTAGGTATTTAAATCGGACCATCCTGCTGATCCGATGCCACTTGTGCCAAAAATCCAAACAAGTGTCATTTGATCAAGGAGCCATCGAATCTGCATCATTTGAGATCAGATGATTTTGCACAGTGTGTGCTCTGTGCACAGCGATGTGTACTCTGCATGTTAACAAGAAAAACACATATGAGAAAGTGATGCGCTAAAGCGGAGTAGTGACAGACCTGATGTGCATTATTGATATTTGTCGCATGTGTACCTGCATACTAGTTAAGTGCATGTGTGGCAGTACACCCGTACGTCCGCTGGTCTGCTCCTGGCGCTAGCTGCCAAACTCTATAAAGGGAGGCTCCATTACCTGGCCCGATCGTTTTCGGTCACCTCTGACATCAGACGCCGTAGTCGGTAGTGGAACCAGGGACAGGCGCATGGTGGACGCTCCTAGCAATGTGTCCGGGACAAAAGACCTCCACTTATTCAAAGGCCTCACAGCCCGGTAAAATTAACAGCACGGGCAGCCGTGGTGAGTTGCCTGATTGCGGGTTCATTCATTCATTCTGCTGATTGCTGCAGTACGCTTGTGCCCTCATTCATTCATTGTTTCATGTAGCTGATCATTACCTAAAACGTCCATGCTTTATTTCATAAAGGGCTGGCTCCTGTGTCGTGCAGCCGACACAGCATCTTGCATTGTCTGTGTGCCCCCAATTATAAAATAAGGCGTCGGCGGTGTGTCTGTTTGGACCGGCTTGGTGTCGCCCCCCCGGTTGCAGTTGTGGCCCATCACACTTTTTCCTTCATTGGTGCTTTTGGACTGAGCAATTCCTGCGCTTCCTGCGCTCGCTGCGCACGGCGTGCATTCCTGGGACCCTGAATCCCAGCGTCGCACCATCACATTCTAAGCGGTATGAATAGTTGATTTTAAGGTGCTGTGGGTAAAAATGAACTTTTACAGGGATAAGCATTTTACATTTAGTGAGTGTATGTGAGTGTTTGTGAGAGCTTAATGTGTCTTTTAAGATGTTATGTAATTAATTAAAGATGTCTATTTTATCTATTTCAGTGAATAATAAATATGGAATTATTTTGTAACTTTTTGTCTCTGGTCCAGTAATTTAACGCACCTGTGTTGCCAAAGGAGTGGACTAAATTTAGAGTTCTTTCCCTGGGCCTATGGCTTAGGGTGGCGTTGTCGGTAAAAAAAAAATTAACACATGAAGTTGGGTTAGTGAGGAAACAGTGGGCCTTAATTCCTCTTTTAACCCCTCGGCAGCCACACATGAACGTTTATTAACACACGGATACTGTGGAATATATTTTTAACTCACCTAAAGTGGGAAAGGCATTGCACTCAGTGGGAGCAGTGATGCTGCGCTTTGGACTGAAGGATGGCTGGTAGATCAGGAGTAAACTTGGTGGTTGAGATGCAAAGGATGTCATGGAGATGGCTGTTGGTCATTTTGGTTCTCATTCTGCTTTTGTTCAGCGTTAACAGAGAAAATGTTTGCTCACATGTGTATGTTGAGCCGAACAGACTGATCATTCTTTTTGTGTGGCGTCTCATCAGAGGAAACTTGTCTTGCGATGAGTTGGGCGACCTCATAGCTAGCTATCGTAGCCTTTTCCTGGACTTTTTGAGCACGAAAAAAATACTCTTGCTGACCCTGCAGGATAGCTGCCATTTGCTTTACTTTCTGCTCTCGCTCAGCGCCAGTGTAGGATGCGTGAGCCTGATGTTTGGTTTCGTAGTGTCGTCATACATTATACTCTTTCATCACTGCCACAGTTTCAGTGCAAATCAAACAGACACACTTCCCCTTGAATTCTTTGAAGAAATATTCACTCTCCCACCATGTCTGAAACTTTCTGCACTCACTTTCTACCTTACGTTTCTTTAGTTCTGCCATGTTTGGTAACTTGGGGTAAATTGCTTCTGTGACTGTCTTTTTTTGGTGGAGCAAATGCCTTGTTCAACAGTAGCTCCCCCTGGTGTTAAAACTAAGAAGTGCAATACACTTAGACAAAAGTTCAAATGCGGGCCATATCCTATTCTATTTATAAAATTTCTTGCGGGTCAATTAAAAATGGACTGCGGGCCGCAGTTGGCCTGCGGGCCGTAGTTTGGACACCCCTGGGTTAAGGGGACAAATGTGGATACAGGTATTAAGGCATGAGTGGGAAGACTGGCATCTTGGGATCTTGCACTCACTATGTTAATATGTACAGTAAACATTTTGTTAGTGCTAAGCAGCGGTGGGCCGTCAGGGCCAGAACGCCTTCTCTCCTGACCTAAACATCACTAAAAACCCTGACCTACATTTACAACCTAAATTCTAGTATTTGTTCCATGAAATTATTTTAATTTATTCCCAACAGACTATTCTCTTCATTTCTTAGCATTTCTCTTGACTGTACTGCTTCCAGTATGTGTCTGTGGATGTAAGATATTTATTTTCTAATCTGACCTGGGCCTTCAGACTCAGTAGTGGTTGTTCATGTAACTTAAAATGTATAGCATCGGGACTGTTTCTTTAACCAATCAGATTTCAGTTTCATCTCACAGGGCCAGCTAACTGGCCCCCAATATCGTCAGCATCTGTCCTTCCTCTGACTGGATGGTAAAAGCAAAACTATTATTTGATATAGCTTTGGCAATATTGTTTTTGATTCATGCCAATAAAGTTTATTTGAATTGAATTCAATTGGACTGAATTGAATTAAACTATTAACACATGTGAGGTAGAATTTTTTGCGCCCACAATGGCTGACAGAGGAGAGGAAAATGATTTGGTCTCAGACATACTTAAAAATCCAATTTCAAGGCGGACTTTTCCAGAAAAGATGGACATTGTGAGGAGATGTCAGCCAACCACGATGCTAACTAGCTTGTGGAGCAGAAACTCTCTGCCCTCAAGAGAATAGAAATTTATGCCAGGAATAGGACTGGACAGAGGAGACTCATAGCCATGGCCATAAAAAGGAATTATTGATGGAACTGAAACGCACACATCACCTCTATGACAGAGTCATTGAAGTTTTCCTCAAAGAGAGGAGGTCGGATTTTGTATATAAATAATGAGCATCTCTGGTGAGTAGGCTATGGTATATTTTATTTAATTTTTTTATGTTTTTGTCATGTTATTAAATAAATCTTGATTCTGAACTGGTCCAGATGATGTACATGGCACAGTTGTGGTTGTAGTGTAGAGGTTTGTAGTTGTCTTAAAGCTATACTGTATGATCTGGCATTTTTACACTTTTCTTTTGTCATCTTAAAATGCTCCTAATAAGTGTGTGTCAAACTAAAATGGAAAAGAAATCCACCAGGTATTGAAACTCAAAAATGTTTAATTCTCATATATTTCTGATAAAAGTCTGACCAATCATTTTAGTCGGTCCAAATAAAATAATTGGCTGAACCTGAATGAGCCTCCTGTCAATCATGCATTACGGCCGTCCAGCATCCGATCCATTATCGCCGTCTCGCATCCGACATGTGTCCCTCTGAATCTGACACTTGATTCGCGCTGCTTCTCCTGTCACTGACCACAGTCTACTGTCCAGGATGTGTTTGGATAGAACTGACATGCACATGTGGAAGGGAAAAAACGGATTTATGAACAGAAACGGGAGTCTGATGAATGAAGGATGGAGATAAAAGTCCGGAAGTCAGCTGTACTGGACTGAACAGGTCTGCATAAAGCTCAGCTTTTATGACGGTGGGACTCATACAGGTGCAATTACATGGTGTCACACAATGTAAGATGATGTAGGATGACAATTGTATGGACTATGAAACTTCAAATGTCCACGGAAAATTCGTGGAGGCCGCGCGTTCACAGTGCGCGCGCCCATCCCCTGGGCACTGCAGTGAAGACCCTGACCCAGTACTGCACAGACCAGGTCTACTGATGGAACAGGAGCCGCGGGCCTGCAGCAGGTGGATGATGCATCTGATTACTGAGGGAGGGGTCCGCGGACACGCCAAAACGGACCGGACCTCCATCTCTGCTTCCTCCTCCGTTTTCATCGCGCATCAGATTAGAGGAGGAGGAGCCTCAGAGCTCAGGCAGAGGGGAAGTGGGCGGGGCTTTTGAGAGAGGCGGGTTGTTCATGTTCAAACTTCTGCTAAGTGCTGTGAGAAATGCCACATCGGTAGGTATAGCTTTAATTGGGTTTCTTGCTTTCATTGTAATGGTTT
Organism: Sphaeramia orbicularis; assembly: GCF_902148855.1. NCBI lineage: Eukaryota > Metazoa > Chordata > Actinopteri > Kurtiformes > Apogonidae > Sphaeramia > Sphaeramia orbicularis. The sequence continues at coordinate 4,191,477 of NC_043978.1, read as the reverse complement.
TCACCCTTATACGGCAAATGTCTCTCTGTCTAATGCCACGCCTTGTTATTTTGTATTTCTTTGTATAGTATTGATGGTTTCTATAATTGTGACATTATAGTGATGGTAATAAGAGGTGGATTAAGGCGAGTTAGTCCCCACTGAAGGCACAAGTAACAAATGCATGGCCCACCAATGGTGCTGAGCCATATACTCAACACATGGCGTAAGTGTAATGTGAATGAATCATAAAATTATTATGTTTTTAAGTGTTTCAACTGAATACAGTAGCTTACTAACACATAACTAACGCATCATTAACGACTGCAGCGCAACTTCTATCTCTCTGTGGCTGTGTAATCAAGTAATAAGTGTCTTGTAACTGTATTTCATCCTCCTTGCAGTGTACTTACTCTGAAGATTCTCACCAAAAGATTTTTTCCAGGATAAATGTTTCCCATGGAATTAGTTCTTATCTCACTCTGTATGTGTGAGAGAAAGGCAGGGGGTGATAAATCATCTTTATTTACCACAATAGAAATAGATTTATTTCCCCCAGTATTGAATTTGTCAGTATAGCTTTTCCTCTCTGGTAGACCTAAGATGTTAAAGTAATGCTGACATATTAACATCTTTTATTTTTAGCTCGGTGCAGGTATTTTGTTAGTGTTTTAGCTCATAGTTTCATATTGTAAAACCGTATGTGAAGTGTCTTACACATAAGATATATGCAGCTGATCAGGATAGATTTATTAGTGCTTTTAATGTTTTTGTGGGATTTGTTTAAACTTATCCTATAAATCAGTGATTGTTTACAGGCAGAAGTGATGCAAAAATATGAATGTTACAAAAACGGCAGCTTTGTTGTGTTTTTAATCCATTTCTATGGGATCAAACAAACTCCAACTTTAAATCCTTCCCTTTATAATAATGACCATCCTTTCAACATCATGGATTAAAAATGTTCCATTTTAAACTTGAGTTGAGCAGCTGTTGTCAGTAGTAAAAGAGGTAAAAGAAAGACGTTAATCTTTGTGTGTCTGAACAGGGTTATCAAGACGAACAAAAGCAGATGTCCTTCCTGTCTACTTTGTGCTGATCCATCCATCCCTCTCGGCCTTACTTCTCTCAAACAGCATTCTGTCAAATCCTGCTAAGCTTCTCATCTCTTCATCTCATCCCTCTTTCTTCTCTTTTGTCATCCCTCTGACACCTGCACAGAGGGGGTAAAATGGAGTCATCCGTCTGTCTGTCAGAGTGAAAGGTCATTATCTGGGGAGGGGTAAAGAGCAGGACCACACCAAGGACACCTCAGCATAATTACCAACCCACTGCATGGATGCAATGCTTTTGTAGATTATCTAATGTGAGGCATCATGGATGAATTCAGCAGAAAAAGGTTCTTCATCTATTCAAAGATAAGGTTTTTCATTAACAGAATTAAAAACAAAGAAAACGACCAGACAAGGCTTAGTACATTCTACAGGGGCCAGGTATTCTTAAATATATTCAAATTGTCATGTTTCAAAGCCCTTATCCCATAAAGACCCAGTGGTACATTTGTGGCAGTTCCCAAATAATTTTTTCTCACCATTTCTCTCCTTTCCTAAGTGATTTGTCATCATTTAGTATATTATCCACTTTATTTTGAACTTTTTAGTTTACATCACGTATTTTCCCATATTTAATTTATTGATCATGCAAATCAGTGGTTCTCAAACTTTTTACAGTGGAGTACCCCCTAAAATATCCTTTTTGGCCAAGTACCCCCAACTCTTCAGCATTTTTGATTGAAAAAAGTAGGGCAAAATTTGTTCCTGTGCCAAAGGTGTCTGTTTATATTTTCAAAACTTTGTAAACAAACAACATACATTTAACTGTAATATATAAAAAATGAAAAAAAAAAAACCAAAAAAAAAAAAAACAGAATGCTCCGACTGTATACATATGAATATTTAATGTAAAGCATAAACGGGCCATAAGAAATGGATGCATTGATGGAATTGTTCAATGATAAAGAGGCAGTGTCATTTAGGATGTTTAGACATTACAACATTTCAAAGTTAAATGGGCAGGGATGTTTCGCAAAGATCTTCCATCAGAACAGCTTAGTTTAAGAAGCTCCACTAGTCTTATATACTGTATCTCATCCATCAGTGCATTATTTTATTATACATAGGAAGGTTGTACAGGCTGAGGGAGAAATAGGTGCACTTTCAAATCTCCAGGTAAGAACTTAAAATGACACTGTAGTTAAACTCTTATTCAACAGGTAATGCAAACATAGTCTGTATGTTCTGATGTTAACTTAGGTATAAATTATTCTAAGGCAAGATGCAGGTGTAGGAAGGGGTCACTCACATGGAATATGTTCAAACAAAGATGTTCTGAGAATGAGGTTATTTCCTAGTCAAAAACATCCTTTTCCAGTAAAAGCATTGAATGTTTCCAGTGTTGCTCTGAGACCGTGGGTATAACTTCCATGTCATAATCATTCCATTCCTTTTCTTTAGTAATAAATGGAAAGCAAAGTTCACACACACTGTTTTCCTATTCAGATCTGAAAAGTAATCCAACCTAGGTATCTTTCCATTGTAGAGATGTAAATATAATGATGATATTTTCTGCTGCTGACTGGGCTGGATGTGCTCATGTTACTTGATCAATCTTTTGTTCAAAGTGTTTTTACTACACATTGAGTTGTCCAGAAAAGCATAATACAGTCACTGTTTATTTATTTTTTTTATACCCAAACCCATGAACATTCTCCACTTGTTGCACCACAAAAAAGATGATAATAGAAGAAAGAAAGAAAGAAAGAAAGAAAGAAAGAAAAAGGAATTCAGATATTAGTCACAGACTACTCTGGAATAAGTGAGGGATCTGCCTCTTTTATATGATTCAGAACAGGTTGCCAAGTACTGAAAAACTTATTGTCACATCCTCTTATAGAATATCTTTTTTTTTTTCAATGTTAAATGATGTAAAAGATCCAGAAAATCAGGATTTAGATGTTGGAGGTTGTTTATCTTTCCATTTAAGTAGTATTAGTCTACAAGCTGGAAGAGTGGTGAAGACAATCACACTTTTAGATTTTTGGTTAAAATGAAAAGAATGTGATGTAATGCCAAATATTACAATTGTTCACTCAGGTTCAATATGAGACCCTGTTACATCAGAAAGAAATGTAAATATAGACTGCCAACGGTTTTTCAGTTTTGAACAAAACTAGAACATATGGGACAGTGTGGCCAGCTCAGATTCACAACAATCACAAGTACAATTCAAGTTTGATTTAATTTTCGCCAACTTCACTTTAGACCAATGCAGTCTGTGAACCACCTTAAACTGAATTACTCTGTCTTTAACAGATTGAGGATAAATGAATGTTGTGAAGTATGGATTGCCATAAATCTTCAGGAAACCCTGTGCCCAGTTCTTTCTCCCATTTTCTTTGAACACATGCCAAGGGTTCCAAATTAGAGGAATTGATTACAGTATATATTTTATCAATTGTCCCTTTGGATTGCAGATTTATGTCCAAAATAGTTCCAGAAGTGAGCCAGGTGGCTGAGAGAAGAAGATGAAGAAGAAGAAGAAAACTGCGAAGCTGGAGATAAGTGAGAATAAGTGAGAGTCTGGAATTTGAAACTTGTCTTTTACTTGCTGGAATGAGGCAAAAAGTCCATCAACATTGATCTTTTTTTTTTTTTTTTAACAACTTTATCATTTTTCCATAACAATTACATCCTTAAGGCATGTCTTACACAATTTGTGAACTTGCCCCCCCATCCAGGTGGCATCCCCACAAATACATCCATATAAGCGCACAATTCAAATGGACAAACAGAACACCAAACATTCTGGACCTCTGGCATAAGAAAAAAAGTCCCAGAAGTCAGACTGTGGGCATTGAGAAGACTAAAATGGCAGTAAAAGAGTGAGGAAGAAAGAAAAATACATGAAATAAAAACACGGAATCAAACAAAAGGCAGGTTCTTGATATGAATTATGAACTGTGACCAGGTTCTGTCATATTTATCCTCCAACCCGCGGCCTGTCTACCTAATTTTTTCCAGGTCCAATTCCAACATCACCTCTCTAATCCAATGATCATAGGCAAGAGGGTTCTTCCCCTTCCAGTTCAGTAATATCAGACGGCGGGCATGCAATGATACAAAGGCAACTGCATTTTTGTGGAGATGAGACATGTTTAGCTCATCACTAACTACACTGAAGATACCTATCAAAGGGTCAGGCTGCAGTGTTTTGCCAGGTATCGCTGAAAGTAATTGGAAGATTGAGGACCAGAAACCATACAAAGATGGACATGACCAAAACATGTGTCCCAAAGAAACAGGAGAATATTGACATCTAGGAGAGTTTGGTGCTACATTAGGGTATAATTTAGACAGTCTGCCATTAGAATATTAGAATAATGCAGCCTGTGGACAACCTTATACTGAATCAAACCATGTCTGATACAGAGAGAAGATGTGTGTATACGCTGTATGCACTGATCAATCTTTTAATATTTATGAACTGGGAACACTTCCAGGATGAACCCGGCCTTCACTTAAAACATAGCTGGGATAGGCTCCAGCACCCCTCCGACCCTCTCGAGAATAAAGCGATTTAGAAGATGTGTTCCCGTTCATTCACCTTTTAGCTGATGTAGTTTAGATCGTATTTTAACCACATGGAAAACCTAGATACTAGAAGATGTTCCCTTTCAAATCAGGTCTAATACATGCCATTTAACCTCACACTTTAACGTTGTGTACGGATGCAGCGGCTTCTCTCTGTCCTGACAAAACAGTGTTTTTGTTTTTCGTCTTGTGAAACAGTGTTCTTGTATGTCAAAGTTGTGTTTACCTGTCTCCATACACACATACAGTCATGAGGTTCTGCTCAAAATAAACAGAACCTCTCAGAGTTAAACTCCGCACGCCTTGGGGAGCTACGTGGCTGCGGTCTGCTTTGGGGACTCTTACCATCACCGACCCCCACTCCTGCATCCTGCCCACCCTGGAGGTGCCACAAGCAGCGTATGAGGTAACAGAAGAGGGGTAAATGCGGAGGTATTCAGCTAGGCTTGCGGCTAACTCACACAAGCTGGCAATTTAGCCTCACCATTGTGCTGGCTAACATGTGGTCCCTGGATTTTAAGATGGACTACATCAGACTGCTTCACTCATCCATGAGGACTGTGTTTTTGTGTTTGTGGAAACATGGCTCAACAACGGCCTCCCGGACTGTGCCATTCAGCTCGACCGGCTAACATGCTACTGAGCGGACAGAGCTCTCACTGAGGGAGGTAAGACCCGCAGCAGGGGGCTCTGTGTTTACATCAGTGATGCCTGGTGCCATGATACTGTTGTGGTCTGCAAACACTGCTCAGCTCTGGTAGAGTTCATGATCATCAAGTGCCAGCCATTTTAACTACAGAGGGAGATATGGCCACACTGCTTGTTGCTGTTTACATCCCTCCCAGCTCCAGTAACAACAACAGGAGTGAGGCACTGAAAAAACTTCATCAGCACATCAGTGAGCAGCAGACAGCCCACCCAGATGCTTTTCTGATTCTGGCGGGGGATTACAACCATGCAGACTCAAGGACCGTGTTTCCCAAAATGCACAAACACATTGACTTTCCCACACGGGGAAACGACACCTTAGACCATGTTTTCTCCACCATGAGTGGAGGTTACAAGGCCCTTCCCCTCCCCCATCTCGGTGCCTCAGATCACATCACTTACCCCTTCTCCACCAAACTGGTTCCAGGGTTAGTTCGGAGCTGGTGCCTGACTTAGCACCAGTTCTTTGTGCTACTACTTCCAAAGTCGTTCCAAACAGATTCCAGGCAAGCACCAACTTTGAGCTGGGCTAAACCAGGGCCAAACTAAGACCTATGAACTGGCATTTTTAAAACTATAACCAGTGGGTTTTTAGTTTAGTTCAGTTTTTGGAGAAAGAGTTATAGATGCCAAAAACAAGCAACAGTGGACCAAGGAGGAGACCCAATGCTTTCTGGCACTGTGGGCTTCATCCGAAGTCCAAGACAAGTTGGAGGGAGCCTCTTGCACAAAGCCGGTGTTGGAAAATATGTAAAGAGAGATGGCTACAACCGGACCCTGAACCAGCTTCTAAACAAACTAAAGAAGTTAAAGATGGACCACAGGGACCAGGAAAGACAGCTTGGACGCAGCGGATGGCCAAAAAGAATCCCATATTTCGACCTGCTGAAATGGGTTTTAGGGGACTGGTGAATCAGACTACCAGTGCACTGAACTCATACACAGAAGACATGGACTTGCGGCTTTCAATTGTGGATGAGTCCATTGTTCAAACAGCAGTAAACGATACTGGTAAGTTTTGTTTCCCAAACACATGGCTCACAAAAACTCAACTTTAGAGATTAAAGTGAGCTACAAACATTAAAAGACAGGGTTACTGTCCACACTGGGGAGAACATGTCAAATTAAAGCATGTTTTTTTGTTTTGTTCTTTTACAGTTGTTGCCCATGGATGAGGAGGCAGATTCCCATAGCAACAGCACCTGGATTTTTCTTCCCTTTTGTGAAGTTTTTAAACCATTTTTTTTGTTTGAACCTATTAATTTTTTACTTCATTGTGAATAAACCCATTTGAAATTCATAAAGTTCATTTTGTCTACTACTACTCTGCTGACCTCACTAATTATCCTTGCATTATGTTTCTACGTACTGTATGTAATATAGAAACCCACATATCTGTTTATGACACATGCCACAGAGTGAATATTTGTGTTTTTCAGCTGTGGATTGCAATGTTGGCTTGTAAACACAAGAGCAGCACTTGCTTCTGGGTGAGCTTCTCCTGCACCAGACCCAGTCACGTGATCATGTTTTACAATGACGAAATGACGCAGCTCTAACTTGGCTCTGCTTGGCTCTCGGCCTATGGAAAAGCAAACCGGTTCTTTGGAGGCACCAGGTTGGAACCAGTTAAGCACTGGCTCTAGCACTGGCACCAAACTAGCACCAGGTTCTTTTTGGTGGAAAAGGGGTAACTGTTATGCAATGTGTGAAAACAGACCACTTTGGAGGCAGGTAGGAGTTTAGCTGGAGGGATCCTCAGAGGCATTTCAGGACTGTTTCAGCTCCACTGACTGGAATATAGTTAAGCACCTACAACACCACAGACCCCACAGAGACTGTCACAGCCTACATCACCAAGTGTATTGATGATGTTACAGACACCAAGACCATGACTGTCCGGGCCAATCAGAAGCTATGGCTGACAGGTGAGGTCACCAGGCTCCTGAAAGCTTGGGACGCTGCCTTCAGAGCTGAAGATGAAACGGGCCTGAGGACAGCTGATGATGCTATCCCACTCAGCCCTCACTCATCTGGACACATATGCTAGAATGCTGTTCGTTAATTTCAGTTCAGCATTCAATACAATCATCCCCCAACAGCTCATTCGTAAACTGGACCAGCTGGGGCTCAACACCTCAATGTGCAACTGGCTGTTGGACTTCCTGACAGGAAGACCACAAGAATATAGGTCAGCAGCAACACATCCAGCACCATCATGGTGAACACTGGGGCCGCCCAAGGATATGTGCTAAGCCCCCTCCTCTTCACTCTGCTGACCCACGACTGCACACCGAGACATAGCTCCTATCTGTTCATTAAGTTTGTGAATGGTATGACTGTGGTGGGTCTCATCAACAATGGTGATGAGACAAACTATAGGAGTGAGGTGTCCCACCTGACCATGTGATGCAGAGACAACAATCTCTCTTTGAATGTGGACAAGACGAAAGAGATTGTTATGGACTTCAGGAGAGTGCACATCCAGCATGCTGCTCTGACCATTGATGGTGCTGCTGTGGAGAAGGTAAGCATCACCAAGTTCCTGGGTGTGCATGTCATGGAGGACCTCTCCTGGACTAACAACACTGCTGCACTGGCCAAGAAGGCTCAACATCTGTACTTCCTCTGCACGCTGAGAAGAACCAGAACCCCAGCCCTCATCATGTGCACCTTCAACAAAGGCACCATCAAGAGCATCCTGACCAACTGCATCACTGTGTGGTGTGCCTGTACCGCATCCTGCAGAAAGATCCCCCACTGCATAGAGAGAGCAGCTGAGAAGATTATTGGTGTCTCTCTCCCCTCCCTTCAGGACATTTACAGCACCTGTCTTACCTGAAAAGCCCTCCACATTGCAAGTGATCCCACCCACCCATCTCAGTGCTTCTTCAGTCTGCTGCCATCAGGGAGCAGACTATGGAGTCTGTGGGCCAGGACCAAGAGACTGAAGGACAGTTTCATCCACCAGGCTGTCAGGAAGCAGAACTCCACCCTGCGTTGCCCCCCCTTTCTGCCCCTCACGCACTTAAACCCTGCCCCCCCCCCCCACCTGCTCAACAGGACATCCACAATAAACTGCCCCACACACACACACACACACACACGCACGCACGTACGCATGCACGCACACACACACACGTACGCATGCACGCACACACACACACACACACACACACACACACACACGCACACACACACACACACACGCACACACGCACACACACACACACACACACACACTGATCTCAGAGACAGCTCCAGCCACTTGCCACTTTGTTGCATATTGCACACTACATACGTCACTTTAAATCAATAACCTCTATTAACAATGCCTCATCTGTTTGACTGCACTGTTTGCACCTTTATTGTCTATTTATTGTCTCTTCAACCCCCTGCTGTTTATTGTTATATTCTGTGTCTGTAGTAATATTGTTTAGTGTTTGTAAGTTATAGTTCTATTCTAGTCTTTGATACTTTTTGAAATTTTTTTCTACTATATTCACTTTGCACCATGGGGCTTTAGAGTCTTGTAATTTCACTTTTCTGTATGTGATGCACGTATGGCAAAACTGACAATAAAGCTGACTTTGAATTTTTGACTGAAACTTTTACATTGTTTTCATCACACTACCTTTCTTATTGTGTCCATTTTGATACCTCCTTTGTCTGTTTTAGTCTTTTATATTGCCTTATTTTTCATCTTTAGGTCATGTTTGTCTTTGAATTGTTTTCATCTAGCACTTTTGATGTTAAAATATTGAAATCAACCTCGAACACACCACACATCACTAATGACATAAACCTCTGTCTTTAAGGTACTTCTAAAGGTATCTTTGAAGATCACAGGTTACCAAAGCCTGTATCTGTATCTAAGCATGACACACAGACATACTGTAAAATACACATTTGTTATGTTGTTTCTGAGAAACTGCACACAGTAGCATAAGACGTTTTAAAAATGTCTTTGTCATCCTAGATTAAGAAGCAGAATAGTGCTGGTAAGTGACTCTTGGCTGCTTTCTGCATTCATGTGGTGGACCTGACATCAGTATTCATGGACAATTGGGGTGTGGATGATATCACATAGTTGTTCTGTATTATCCCCGCAAACAAAAATGCTCATTGAAATGGAATGAAATGCCTGTGGCTCATTGGAATGAAAACAGCTGTGGATTCTGTTTGCACCTGATAAAATTTTTACATTGCCTCCTTTACAAAGAGGATCAGTGTGATTCCTTTGAGAGTGAGAGTGCTCAATTCAGCCCAACATGTGCAGAGCACTTCTGACATATTCATGGGTACATGGATAAATGTGTTGCGTAACCGGTAAACCATCTGTTTGAGAGAATGCTCGACAGATACTGGGTAAACAGTGGATGTGACGATGTAAAAATGAATTGGATGAGGAAAGGTCTATGAGACCTGAGCCACAGAGTTAGATTAAGTTGGATAATTGACCTGAGAGGTAGAAGAGGGGAGCTGGTGTTGATTATAAGAACAGACGTGGACCTAAAGGGTGAAGGGTATTCAGCAGAGGAAAGGTTAGGACAAGTGAAGAGGTAAAGTTAAGGAGAAGTGTTAAGGAAGGAGGAAGGAGTTAAGGAGGATGATTAAGAGGAAGAGGTTTCTTAAGTCTGCACATTCTGTTCTCCCAATCTCCCAATAATTTTTCACATTCTGGAAGAAATGACGATATTGCATATTGATCAAGGTAAATGCGGTAAATGCGTTGCGCAAGCTATGTTGCCCATTTGAGAGACACAACCCTCGGTACATCCTGTTAGTAGCTAAGCTTCAACATGTTTTTACACATGCAAACCTTCAGTAAATCAGGCCCAAAGGGTCAACACTTTATTTTACACTGCAAATGATACTTTGAAAGTGATAATATTAAAAGTGCCATGAATGGGTTAAAGTGCTGTAGATCTTTATCCCTTCTTTAGTCTCCTTTAGGATGTAAATCTGATCGAAACTGAAGAGCTGGAGCAGGTGGACAAGGGAGTGTATAAAGTAATGTTTTTCAACCTTGGGGTCGGGACCCCACGTTGGGTTGCATGGAATTCAAATGGGGTCGTCTGATATTTCTAGTAATAGATGAAAATCTTTTAAACCTTACTAATAAAAATATATGGTGAGTTGAGAGAGACAATCACAATACATAAAAAAACTGAAGCTAAAACTGAATCACAGTGGTACTGTTTATCTTTCAAATGTTCATTGTGGCCAGTTTCAGATGCTGCAGCTCTTCCATAATTCATAGTTTGAGTTATTGTTTGTTCAGTATTAATTTCTAGCCTTGTAAATGCAAGCTGGACTGACTGTACACATCTTGACCAAGGAAAATGAAATTCTCACTTTGTGCAGTAATCTCAAGCTGGCTTTTTTGCCTCCGTCCATAATAATACACATTATATAGCCTAAAAGTTGTCTAAAATTGTTTATTTGCAACATAGTACAGCAAACTACTACATTATCAAAAACAAAGAAATGTTAGTTAAAAAAAAAAAGTCTCCATTTTGAATGTCTGGGGTTGTCAGAAATTTGTGATGTTAAAATGGGGTCATGAGCCAAAAAAGGTTGGGACCCACTGGTATAAAGTGTGCCATGAAGGAGTGAACCCTGATGACAATGTGGAGGACATCGGCATCATAACTGAGCAATGCACTGTTCTGCAGGACCTGCAAAATGTGGAAGTGGATGTTCTCTTTTGTTCAGACTCATTTACTGCCTCAATTTGAGCTACCCAAATAAATTGCATTATATATTTGAGTTTTACCAAAAGTTGCTGATGGGCTTCGATGGCAAAAAAAACAACAAAAAAACTGTCAAAATACTGACAAAATAACCCAGCGAACTGTGTACATTTCTTAACGCAAGCAATTTTGTTAGCCTACAATCTAACTCTTTGCTGCTGCTTAAATTTATTTTACGGTCTGGTTGCCTTCATTTAGAAAACAGCATTCTGAAATGGCCTTGAATATTTTCTGTTTGTTTTGAGAAGCCTGAGAGAATTTTCTTTTTCTTCTTTGCTTTGTATTTTGTTGCTTTTGTTTTGTTTAATATGGTACTCATATCATTCCATAGTACTGCAGTGTTGAACTGTTGTGAAGAAGCTGGCCTGTAGAAATATTTGGAATAAAAGTGTTTAAGCTAAACAGTATGTATTTGCTTACAATCGTCCATGAATCGGAAACCAAATTCACATGTAATATTTAGTTAAAACACTGATTAAAATGAATATAAGCATATTATTTGGTATTGGAATAAAATGTGTGAAAATCTAAACCAATACTGTTGATTAGAAAATGTAATTCTTAAGTTGTAGCATTAAAGCAACACCTTACTTTAGATTTACTGATACAGTTGTTTTGGAGTTATTAGTACATTATCTTTGCAATTAACTGCAACATCTGTTTACATGTAAATAACCATGTTTCGTGGAACAAGTTGCCATAACATTTTTAATTAATTCCAACATTTTATTTCTTAGAGAGTAGAATTGCTGTTGTAAGTATGACTACCGGTAACTAATACAATTATCCAAAACTGTTAATACTACTACTCCAAATACAAGTATTAACAGTGGATATACTACTACTGCAGCTTTTAGTACAAGTAATACAAACCTCTAACATCCATGTAACTATATGATTAACACTATCACAACTATGTGGATAAACTGTGTGGTATGCTGGGGCCACTGTCAGGGGATAAACATAGATTGCACACTTCTCAGCACAGCATTGTGTGCTGTGCTGAGAAGGTGATCGGCTGCAGGCTCCCATCCCTCCAAGATCTGTACAACTCCAGGACTCTGGGGCGTGCAGGTCGGATCACAGCTGACCCCCTCTCACCTTGGATGGACTTTTCAAACCACTTTCCTCAGGCAGGAGGCTACGATCCATTTGGGCCAGAACCTCACGCCACAGGAACAGCTTCTTCCCTTCTGCTGTTAAATTCCTGAACTTTTAAAAACACCAACACCAAATACACTGCATTGTCACTTTATTCACCTGCTGAATATGATTGCACAGTTCATTTCTTGCACTATCTTGCACATATAAAAAAGGTGCCGTTTTGCCAGGAGGCTGGCCAGTAACAGCAGCTCCTATCGTGATTTTGTGTCTTTACTTTTTTACCTTTTTCTCTACTTTTGTGTTTTGCTTTATCACATTTTGTTTATAAACATTGTGACAATGGCTGGACTAAGTTTTGTGACTTTTCTCCCTGTTCTCCTGTTACTTTTGTTACTCTTTGTAACAGAGAACTATGCGGCCTGCAGATGGGGCATTGTTTACATGTGTGAGCAGCTGATTGCACTGTATAAGTCTGTGCTGCTGCCTGGAGACAGACCTGTACTCCCAGAGAAGATACTGAGGAGGTGCCAGGACTGCAGATCTGGGGTCAAAAGGAGGGAGAAAAGGAAAAGACACAAACCAGTGGTCCCGGCGACTATTATGGGAAATGTGAGGTCTCTGGGAAATAAGACGGACTAACTTGCACCACTGGGTGAAGACCCAGAGCGGATACTGTGAGCGTAGTATTTTCTGACTCATCCCTGATGACAACATTGCGGTTGCGGGCTTCAGTTTTATTCAGGCGCACAGGGATGTTATCAGCAGCTGTAAGAAGAACAGAGAAGGGATTGCACTGTATGTGAGTGAGAGATGGTGTAATCCCAAACATGTACATGTGAAGAAACGTCTTTGTAGCCCAGACATTGAACTGATTGCTGTGGGAATGCGCCCGTATTATCTCCCGAGAGAGTTCACATCCACCATAATAATTGCCGTATACATCCCCCCCATCAGCTGATGCAGCGGTGGCCTGTGAAGACATCAGCTCCACCGCTGCAAAAACTACAGACAGAGCATCCGAATGCATTCATGGCCATTACAGGACACTTTAATCATGCCTCACTGGACAAAACTTTAAATATCTTTCATCAGTATGCCAACTCCCCCACCAGAAACAATAAAACCCTGGATCTCCTTTATGCTAATGCCATTGATGCATACACAGTCACAGGCCACCCAACGAAAAAATTCAGCATGAGCTTGACAGTGTAAGACTCAACAAGCGAGTTCATCAGCAGACGTCACGGAAGTTACATGCTGTGTTGCTATGATATTCAGGTACTCTAAAGTCGGTAGTAACCTGTAATGGTAACGATCTCCAGGAATAGTATCTGGTACCCGAGTTGAGTCGAGCCGGTTCCACGCAGTGGAAACACGGCATAAGTGTTGTGAAAAGGAAGCCTGTTAACACCAGGACAGTGAGGTGGTGGACAGAAGAGGCTGCTGATGCACTTTAGGACTGCTTCGAGACAATGGACTGGGATGTGCTCTGTGATCCACTTGAGGGGGATATTGACAATATGACTGACTGCATCACAGAATACATCAAATTCTGTGAAAACACCACCATGCCACTCCAGAGCGTGCATTGTTACCCCAACAACAAGCCACGGATCACCAGTGACCTGAAAGCATTTCTAAACAAGAAGAAGATGGCTTGCAGGTCTGGAGACAGGGAGGAGCTGAGGATAGTGCAGCATGAACTCAGAGAGATGCTGAGGACATGTGAAGACAACTACAGGAGAAAGCTGGAGGCCAACCTCCAGCAGAACAGTGTAAGGCAGGGGTGCCTAATCCTGATCCTCGAGATCTACTACCCTGCATGTTTTAGATGTTTCCCTCTTCTAACACACCTTACAGCCATTATCAGGCTTCTGCAGAGCTTGATGATAGGCTTATCATTTGAATAAGATGTGCAAGAGGGATACATCTAAAACATGCAGGATAGTAGATCTCGAGGACCAGGGGCCTGTTTCACAAAACTAGGGTAAGGGATTAGGCCAGGATATGTTGGTTATACTGGCTCAATTTATCCATGATCCGGTTTCACAAAAGCAGGACAGGGGAAAGCAGGATATGTTTTGATATAAGTTACCATAAAGATTTATTCTGTGGAGCTAGCCTGCTCCAGACCAGGCTAAATTCCAGGATTTATTTAATCTCACCCCTTATCTCAGTCAACAGTCACCACAAATGGAAACCAATAGTTATTCCACTGCCCATTAAACAATGGAACCACAGTAACTAGACCCACTGTCAGTATTTAAACATTTGTGATTATTAATTTCAATAATTTTACATAAATGATGATTTTAGATGATTTTGCAATCATTAGATCAGTTCAGTTTAATTGTGTTTATTCAGATATTTCAAACATCATACATTTATGCAGATACAATGTTTAAAAACTAAAGAGTCTGTAAAGGAATAGGTTGAAGCCTAAGATCATTCTGCTGACCCCCCCATTCATATCACCAAACAAAATAAAATAAAATAGATACCAATGCCTTTTGTTTAGTAACGATAGAAACAACAAAAAACTAAACAATTCAATAGTTTGAGTGGAAAAATGAACATTCACATTCTTCATATATTTTCATGACATTTCTTTTAAACATAGTTTTAAACATAAATAGTGTTGTACAGTCTTTGAACTCAGGATTGAACTTGTTCCGAACATTTCATCCAACACACAGACTAAATGTCTTCACATTTCTTCTAACATAGGGTTTGTTGAACACATGACTTCCTCTGAAATTAGAAATACTTTCCCATATTTTAATCAAGCTCTGAATATGAACAGGCAACAATTTTTTTTTTTTTAATTTAACATAAATTGTGTTGTTTTAAAGTGGAATAAGTCACTAAACTTTAAAATTTTTAATTTGATCAAAAACTGATGTGTGTGTTCCCTATAGGACACTTTATTGATCAGTGGTATTGATGTTTTCTGAATAATGCTGATTGGATTTGTATTTGTTCAGTCAGTATTCCCACACATCTCCATGCACTACAACATAAAACAACTTCACTTCTTTTGTATAGTTATTCCAAGGAATTTGATTGCATTTACCCTTTCAGTCTGTGTATTATTTATACTTAGATAACTGACAGTTTCCCATAGACTATATATATCATATAAACACACAAAAAGTAACATGATGTTCCTTTATTGAATAAGGATCAATCAAAGCATGTAAAACCATCAGCTCCTTTAAAACTGAAGTCACACAGTGACTGTACAAGATAGAAAGAACAGAACCAAAGCATATGATGGAACAGAAGAATAAATACTCATTCAACGGTAGAATACAGCCCACATGTCTGTACACTGAAAGAAATGCAGGACAAATCCATACATAACAAATGAACAGATAAATGAATGGATGCAGTAGCATCCCTGCAGCACAGTCATCAGGGAAGATGGCAGGATTGCCCCAGTCCATGTGTGATGCATTTTTTTTTTTTTTTTTTTTTAGCGGGGGGGCTCCCTCCCTCTCCTTCTGCAGACTGCATTGTGGGGGACAGTACAGGCCACAGTGATGTCACATGACCTCAAAGGGCTGACCCTTAAGTGGTGAAGACAGTGAAAGTGTACCTTCAGGAGGTCAAAGGTCCTTTGGATCCTGGTCCTTGTCCTGGCATGGGCATGACTGTAGGCCTGCTGTGGTTCCTGGGGGTCTGTAGATGGTGTCAGGAGAAAAGGCTGGTAGGTAGACCCCCTGTCCCCCAGAAACACACCAGATAATTCACCTGTCAACACAAAATCTCAGCATCACAACCTCATAAATACAGTGACATTCTGGACACAGATCTGATGGAAACAGTGGTAGTTAACAGAGGTTGTGTGGTTCACCTTGTGGTCGGCACTGACAGATTCCAGAGGTCCGATAGACTCAGGAGTCATGGACCGAGCCAGAACCAGAACACTGAGACAAAACACTGATGAGACAGTCGGCATGGACCATCTGAAATGATACGATGAAGAATATTAAACCAAACAATGAACATCACAAGCAATGAACAGTGTTCATGAACCCATAAAGGTCCAGCACTACTTTAGTGTCAGTTCACAAATGAATGTTCTCTATATCTAACCTTTCTTAAGTGATTTATCTCCATTTGTTATAATATTATCTTCTGTAGTTTGTATTTTATCAGTATAAGTCAGATATTTTCCTATATTTCATTCACTGATCATGTAGATGTTCGTTAAAGCTCAGATTAAAGTTGATGGTTATTACATCAGAAACAGATCAAACTGAATAAACAGTGTCTTTTTCGGTCCAATTTCTCATTAACTGAACATAAACCCAGTGTGTCCATCCATTGTCATTGATCCAACTCCATGGGTTTGACTAGTGAATCAATATTGGAGAAGGTGACTGTGTTTCCACGTTCACTATGGAGCCTCTGAACGTCCAAATGGGTCATATCTGATGACCATGAGAAGATGAAGAACTGTATTTTACACCAATTATTGACATGGATTAATAGGATTAGCGGATCAACAGGGATTAAACAGTTTAGATCAGTAGATGGTTTTGGTTGGTGATGGATGTTTGGGTCTTTATGGGTTAATTGACAATATCAGAAAGTCATGAATTATGAAGATAAGATAAGATAAGATAACTTCATTTATCCCAAAGGTGAACTCACTGAAGTCAGTGAGCTCATCTATTTATCAGAATTATTACCTCCGCCATGTTTTTGCCAGGGTTTGTTTGTCTGTCTGTCTGTCTGTCTGTTTGTCTGTCCGTTAGTGTGCAACATAACTCAAAAAGTTATGGACAGATTTTGATGAAATTCTCAGGGTTTGCTGGAAATGGGATAAGGAAGAAATGATTAAATTTTGGTGGTGATCGGGGGTGGGGGGGCCCACGGGGGGGCCCATTTCCAACAAACCCTGAAAATTTCATCAAAATCTGTCCATAACTTTTTGAGTTATGTTGCACACTAACGGACAGACAAACAGACAGACAGACAAACAAACAAACAAACAAACAAACCCTGGCAAAAACATAACCTCCTTGGCGTGGGGGGGCCCACGGGGGGGGGGGGGGGGGGGGGGCCACTGATCAGCCTTGGTGGAGGTCTGCGCTCTCCGAGTGCTTCTAGTTCAGTCTGATGCAGTTACATTTACACAATTTCACTCACATCTACAGTCAGTTCAACTTACAATTTCACAACTCCGTTTTCGGAGATATTAATTAACTATTTGGGTTGTAATTGTAAAGGTTTCAGCGAAACAGTGAGTGTGTGTTTGTGCTCTACTTACTCATTCAGGCGGTCTGTAGTCCTTCGCCATGCAGTCTCTTGTTGTTTTTGTAACTGTGGTGGTGTTGTCTTTCTTTTTGATTCGGTCCTTTACTTCCTCGTTAGCCAAAATGCAGAGTTTTGCGTCCGACGGGGGAAAGTCCGCTGCTCTAGTTGCCGTGGTGAATCGGTGAATTTGTGATCAATGTCGGGGTCTAATGAGGAAGCTGGGTGCGTGCGCTTAGCCAGGATGAGTTACACCTGGCTTGATGATTCTGTGTCCGTTCATCCTGGCTTGGTCTTTGTGAAACTGATTAAGCTTGGACACCCTTGTTTTGGATTCGTTGAACACAGCTTAGTCAGTTATCCTGGATGACGGAATCCTAGTTTCATGAAACAGGCCCCAGGATTCCGCACCCCTGGTGTAAGGGATGTGTGGATGGGGATGAAGCACATCACAGGGATGAAGGGGAGGGACAGACAGACATCAGGGAGCCTTGACAGAACAAACCAGTTAAACCGCTTCTTCAGTAGGTTTAGCTCACCTACTGTCACCCCCCCCAACCCCCTGTGACTCTTACTGTCCACATCGTCAAACACTTCACCCCCTCTCCCCTCACTCTCACATGCAGCACCTCTCCTCCTCCTCCCTCTCCTCCACTGAAGACAACAGCACCCTCCCACACATGACAGTGACTACAGGCCAGGTTAGGAGACAGCTGGAGAGACTTCACCAGCAGAAGGCTGTAGGTCCTGATGGCATCTCTCCCAGGATGCTGAGGACCTGTGCCACCCAGCTGTCTTCTGTACTGCAACACCTGTACAACCTGAGCCTGAGTCTGGAGAGAGTACCAGTGCTGGATCCTGTTCCCAATAAGTTAGCTCCATGTGACCTGGCCGACAACAGACCAGTAGCTTTTACCTCTCATCTAACAAAGGTCCTGAACCGACTGATCTTAGCCCAGCAGAGACCACAGGTGAAAACCTTTTTAGACCCTCTGCAGTTTGCGTATCAGCCCCAATCAGGAGTTGAAGACGCTATCATCTACCTGCTGCAACGAGCCCATATGCACCTAGATGGTGGAGGAAGCACTGTGATGATCACATTCTTTAATTTCTCCAGTGCATTTAACACCATCCAGCCTCTGCTACTGGGTGAGAAGCTGCAGGTGATGGGTGTCAGCAGCTCAGAGATCTCCTGGATTACTGACTACCTGACAGGCACACCACAGTTTGTCTGTCTGGGCAGTGTCCTGCCTGCATTGGTGGTCAGTGATACAGGAGCTCCACAGGGGACTGTGCTCTCGCTTTTCCTCTTCACACACTCTTTACATGCCACAGACTTCCAACATAACTCTTGACTCATGTCATCTACAGAAGTTTTCTGATGACTCAGCTGTTGTGGGGGTATAAGAGAGGGAGAGGAGGGGAAATACAGGAAACTGGTAGACAACTTTGTGGAGTGGACTGAACAGACTCGCCTGAGGCTGAACATCAACTAGACCAGGTAGATGGTGAATGACTTCAGGAGGAAGAGGACGCCTTCACAGCCACTACGGATCAGAGGAGAGACTGTGGAGGATTATAAATACATGGGGATGATACTCAATAACAGACTGGACTGGAAATCCACCACAGAGGTTGTGAACAAGAAGGGGATGAACAGACTCTTTCTGAGAAAGCTTAGATCCTTCAGCATATGCACCAAGATGTTGGAGACATTCTCCCAGCCTGTTGTGGCCAGCGCCATCTTCTTTGCGGCTGTTTGTTGGGGTAGCAGCATTAGAGCCAGTGACACTAACAGACTCGACAAAATTATCAAGAAGGCTGGCTCTAATCGGTCTGATGCTGGACAGTTTTGAGACCGTGGTGGAGAGGAGGATGCTCAAGAAACTGATCTCCATCATAGGCAATGACAACCACCCTCTCCACCACACACTGAACAGACAGTCTCAAAAAGACTGCTGCAGCTCCGCTGTTGAACAGGAAGATGCAGAAAATCTTTCCTGTCACATGCCATTTCACTGTACAATAAACTCACCTCTGCCTGATGTTCAAACCAGGTCATAAACATATTTCCACTATGCACCTAACTGTCCATATTACTGAACAATTCCATTTTACTTAGCGCATTACAGTTTATTGTTGTACCTTACTGTTTTTTGTTTTGTTTTTGGTTTTTTTTACCATTTTTTCAATTTGTTATGTATAGTGTGTTTGTTCTTGTATTCTATGTTGATCTTATATTCTATTTTTCCTGTCTGTCATGCTGCTGCTGCACTACAATTCCCCAGAATCTGTCCATCTGTCCGTCTGTCTATCTGAACAGAACCATAACCTCACAAAACCCATTGGTTTTTTCCACATTGTATATTTGCAAAATTTCATAGTCCACTCCAACTCTATTTTACTTGCTTTTACTGCACGCTTCTTATCTACTCCATTTTCTATGTATGCACTGAAACACTGAAGTAAATTCCTAGTAATGTGCCTTTACTTACATGGCAATACACATGATTCTGAAATGAATAATAATGATGGAGGCAGGAGAAAAGCAGGACCACAGCAGCAGGTCCAGAGATGGATCACAGGAAAACCTGTGAGGACATGAAGCACAGTGTCTGCAGGAAGGAAGTCAAGTCAGTAACATGTATTGTGCTGGGGCATGAATAAAGGAGGAGAAACTGTTTTGTTTTATCACATCTTTTACAGTGTTTTTGTTTTTCATCTTCTTACAGCCTTTGTGTCATTTTCATCTTCTTTTGTCTTCTGCATTCTTGTCTTTTACATCACTTTCATGTATCATGTTGTATTCATGTTGTATCTTTTGTGTAATTTTTGTCCTCTTCCATCTTTAGCATCTTTACATTGTTTTTGTTCTCTTGTCTTGTGCGTTTCAACATTTTTGCCATGTCTTTTACATTGCTTACATCTTTTCTGTTGTATTAGTGATTTCAGGTCTTTTTTTTTTGGTCTTTTACAGTGTCTTGTATACTTTTGTATCTTTTCACACCATTTACATGGCATTTTTGAAATATATTTTTTGTCATGGATAACACTCGGGCCTCACAGTAAGAAGGTCCTGGGTTGGATTCCAACACCAGTTGACGGGGGGTGGGACCTTTCTGTGTGGAGTTTGCATGTTCTCCCCGTGTCTGCATGGGTTCTCTCCGGTTACTCCGGCTTGCTCCCACCATCCAAACACATGCACTGATAGGTTAATTGGTTAATCTAAATTGCCCATAGGTGTGAATGTGAGAGTGATTGTTTGTCTCTATATGTCAGCCCTGTGATGAACTGGTGAAATGTCCAGGGTGTGCCCCGCCTTCGCCCGTAAGTAGCCGGGATAGGCTCCAAGCGACCCCCGTGACCCTAGTGAGGATAAAGTGGGTTCAGATAATGAATGAATGAATGAATGAAATTTTTTTCATGTCTTTTACTTTGTTTTCATTTTGTTTTTTGTGATATCCATTATGTTGCCTTTTTACATTGTTTTTGTCTCAATGATAAAGAAGTCATTACATACAGTTGCGCAAAAAATTATTAGACCATCAAAAGCCATCAAAAACAATGGTTATACAATCAAGTACAAACTCCTGTGTGTATCATGTGACTAAAACAGACAGAAAAGAAAACATGGAATGACCAAAAGCACTGTTATTGGCAGTACAAGGCCATAACTATTGATGTAACCACTTAAGTGATTTTAGTTATTATCAAGAAAACCGTGGCAAATGGCTAGATATCAGCTCCTAAATGAAACTCTTATGAGCTATTTATGTTGTTATTATATTTGTCCAAACAAATGTACCTTTAGTGGTACCAGGCATTAAAATTAAAATGAAATTGAAGAAAACAAGGGTGGTCCAAATCCCCCCCCAACTGTATATGTCTCATGTATCAGATGTTTTCTAACATTAAATCAAATGAATAAACTACATGCATAGTAAAAATGAAAAGACAGGGCTTAGATGTGTTTTGTCTGGTTATATCATTTTTGTTTTGTTTTGCGAATGATAATGCTCCTTCCAGGTGAAATCAGTCTTGATGTTGTGAAGGTGCACAATGATGTAAAATCAAAGTGTGTTTTCATTGTGTTAAAATGTAGGGAATGAAAGTAAAAAGTTGTCAAAAATACCTGTGATACCTGCAAACCCTCCTCAAGGACAGACGTGAAGTACTCATGCCTTGTTACTTCCCACCTCTGGTTAAGGACAGACCTGGACAAGTGGGAGGGATGATTCCTAATCAGGTTGTTTTCCTTTCTATCATGTCTCCTGTCCGACCCAGTTTCCCGCATGCTTGTCTAAATCCACAGCACACTATTCGGTTTCCCATGCAACTCAGCACTATGTCAACCTGCACCCTACCACAAAGGATAACACTCACTGAGAGACAAATACACACGTCCCACATGTCAACAGCTAAATACATACACAAATCTAGTGTCAGAACCTGCAACACAAGCACATTCTATACACAAACATAACCTGATAGAACCATGAGTAGTGATTGCTTATCTTAAAATTTGTGATCCAGGAGGACTCGGGAAAAACAACAAAGAAAATCTGATTTACTGGCCAGATAACATGAAGTAATTTGAGTGTGTGGACTCCTGAGAACGGCCTTATCAGCATTTACTGTCCTCAGTTACATGCACATGGGAGGAAGGTGCATTGGATTGTTGCCACCATAGCCCCTCCTACTGGTGGGGAAGAAGACAGCAGCTAAACCTTTCAGAATCAGAATCCTGTTTATTGCCATGTAAGTAAAGAGGGTTCACATTACTAGGAATTTGCTTTAGTGGTTTGGTGCATATATAGAACATGGCGTAAGTAAGAAGCATGCAGTAAAAAATAAAATAAAATAAATAAAGAAGTGAGAGACTAAACAAGATAAAGTTCAAAATATACAATATACAGCAACCCAGTCTCATAACAAAATGTGAAATAGCTACGTTTATCCACAGTGCAAAATGTATCAGTTTGAAGATTAGGGCCTGAAAATTGTAAAATGTTCACTTTTTTTTTTTTTTATCCCATTCTTTTCCATTGGCCTGCGGGTGGGTCACGTGGACGCTTGCAGCTAGGCTCCTCAAAATAAAAACATGGCGGTCACTCCTTTCATTCTCAGTGGAAAATATAGTATTTCAAGATAGTTTGGACATAAAAAAGCATTTTAGTGATATTTCTAGCGATAAATATACATTGAAATTTCACAATATTCGTTCAACTCCTGTAAATGATCTTTGGTTTGTTTGTTATTGCGATGAATATTTCACATCTTGGCATAAAATTGTCACAGTGGAACGTTTTCTCTCGCTGCTATGCTTGTTGCTAAGGACAAGACACAGACGAAACCAAGTGGCGTGTTTATTATTGTATTTATTCCTTACATTCAAAAGTTATCTGAGCTGTTAAAAATTTCTGTAACTGTTGATATCCGTTCAATAAAAAAACAACATAAAACAGATTTTTGTGCCCCTGGGATTACATATATATTCTACTTTGGAATTCGGCACCCGCGTTCTTTTGTGAGACAACCGGGAAAATTATTGCTCACTCCAAAAAAACAAAAACAAAAAAACCACAGTTTTTTAAAAAATATTATACCTTTTGGTAAATAAGACAATCAACAAGTTAACACTGTTTTTATGGTGTTTGCAGAGTTAATGCAGCCTATAAAGTAGTTTTTTCAGCCTTGCCGGGTTGACGTACCTGAAGTCACGTGCCAAGGGGGCGATGATTAACCTTCCATCAGGTTATAAAACCCCCCAAATGAGCTTGCACATGTAGCAACTACATGTACACATGTAGCGACTACAGACGCTACGAGACCAGAATGGAATCGATAGAAGATGACGATGACATATTTCTTGCTGATGTGCTCTTGAATGATTGTGCAGTAAGTACTCTGATGGTTTTAAACTTTCTCTTAATTAATTACAGTCATCTATCGCTATGTGTGGGGGAAGGTTGGGGTATTTTATCTGGCAAAGTCCTTAATACAGGCCTTCTCCAACCACTTTATTATGTACACCTGTGCAATCAAATGTAATCTAATACAACAGCTCTGCCATAGACTGTACTTTTAGGATTTTACGTTTTTAGTTTTTGGTAACATTGTCAGAAAGGTGATAATTATCCTGCAGAGTTTCCGCTACATGTAAATGATGGTGGCACACCGCCACGCCAAAATAAAATCCGCCATCCCTTCAGAATCATGATCCTCTTTTTCAGATGTTACAGATGTAAATTATATTGTATGAATAGATCCATATAAACATAAAGTTTGTTTTTGCGCACATTTATGGACCATAATAAAAGCGTGAAATTGTACTCATGAAGTGTGACACTGCTCTGCAGGCAATTGGCACTCCACATCTTGAAAGTTTAAAGTTTTTTTCTTTTGTAAACACAATCCATAGGTACTTCCTGTTTCATCAGACTTCAAAATAAAAGCATTTCCTGAAATGACAAAGCGTTTTCTCTTAATAATTATCAGCTTTTTTATGAATGTTTATCACTTTACTATTAACAATCAACTGAAATATCTGAAATTTAAAAAATGATGCATCCTTTGAATATAAACCTAAACCAACATGAAATGCCAGGTTTTCTCTAAACTCTAATAAATGGACTCTGCACAGCCCCACTACTTCCTGAACTGCAGGTGGGTCCTTTTACTTCCTGTCTTTCATTACTGGACACACTGATTAATCCAGGTGTGTCTGCTACTTCTTGTTGTGACTACTGATTAATTAGGCACATCTGGATTAATCTGTGTCTAATAATGAAAGACAGGAAATGAAGGAGCCACCTCAAGTTTAGGAAGTAGTGGGGCTGTGCAGAGAGCCCATTAGTCACAACAGAGCTATTTCAGCCTTGCAATGCAGGGGACTCTGGGGGGGGCAGCAACAAAGCCCTCTTCCACATTTTCAAAAAATCCTGGGGGAAACCCTGTACTTTGTTTGTTATTGAGTGTATTTTATTGAGCTGTGTCCCCCTCAATGTATGTTAATGGATTGGACAAAAGTATGGATGGATTTAATCGTGTTTTTGTTTTTTTGTTTTTTTTTAAATATTTGCTTAATTCCTATTTACTGACTCACGTGTTCTGTGTCTAAAGCAGGCAGCAGGAGCAACCAGCAGATCCAAAACAGAGGCTGAATAGGTGGTTTGGCTTGAGGTGGACCTGGAAGGGCAACCTCTTTCAAAAAGAAGTCGATCAGGAGAAACACAGATCAAATGTTCAACTGGAGTGAAATGGAAGCAAGGTTCAGCCATTAGTTGTTGCCTTTGCTTTGTTATAATAAATCAGTCCATTTGATGTTTCTTGAAGTTACATTATCACAAAATGGATATCCACAATCTGCAGTTTCCTCCAGAAGCATAGACCCATCGTGTGCTGTATCTACTAGTGGCCATGAAAGAGAGACTGGGACCATCGAAAATCTAGGTTTTTTTTATTTATTTATTTATTTATTTATTTATTTTTTATTTATTACATCCACACATGTTGCTTGTTTCCTCACTTGTCATTAGGTGATTAACTCAAGCTGTATGTTTTTCTTTCTAATTTTCAAGACTCCCTCATCCAAGAAGTACAAGACCTCTTGGCATGTCCTACTGATGACGTGGTCTCCTCGCATTGGAAGGATATGCAAGCTTCCACCTTGGAAAACTGGACTGTGTTAAGGCCTTGTTGTGACTTGTTATCATCTAAGAAGCCTAAAGAGGGTGTTTGCCAACACTGTAGACAAAAGGTTGCAGTAGTGATGTGCTGTGATTGTTTGCCAAGAACACTTTACTGCACAGCCTGTGACCTTGTCATACACAAGGATAAGGTCCTCCATAACAGAGCGTCCATGACAGAGGGGTTCTTCCGGCAACTGCCATCATCCACACACCTCAAAGAAAATAAAATTACTATGAAAAAGGTACTTTAAATTACAAATCATATTGGTCACTATATATTGTTTAATAAAACTGGCAAATTTACTTTAACACAAAACACAAGATAAGTTCTCTCATTGAAAGAACACCACTGTTCATGTACTGTAATTTACAGTGCAAAATGTTTCTCACTTTGCTGCCTAGAATGTTTTTTTTTTTACCAGTTATGCTTCTGTGCTGGGATTGTTCTGGTGGAAAAAATGAGTATTTTCGCAGGAAATCAAGTCATTTTGATTGGAATGAATGGTAAAAGTTTTTAAGTTACATTTTCTTAATTGCTTAACTATTGGAGTAATTACTTTTTTTCTTAAATTCCAGGACGATACAATCTGTACCTTCCAAGTATTAGCTGCTCCTGTAAAAAGTGGGCATAAGTGATCTGGTTGAGAGTGGCTACTGGCCAGCCACAGTTAATTTTGAGACTGTGTATGCAGTGGATTTGTTCACTACATATGAGGATCTCAAGATCACTGCCCCAAGAATGTCCCGACAAGCTTTTGTTGGCATGCTCGAACATCGCAAAAAACTGCCTCGTCGGGTGAGTTCAGGATGAAAATAAATGTCAGTACCTTGTATGACTTGCATACATGTTTGATATTTTATTTTTTCTATCAGAGTGGAAAGATATGTGGGGACACCATGCAGTGGGCATTTCTGGAATGGACCTATGCAAAATTTGAGGTTGATAAGCTGTGTCAGGTGCAGCATTTTCAGTGCCCTGCATGCACACCCTCCATGTTGGCTGTTGCAGTGGATGGGAACCGTAAACTATATCACTTTAAGAGCCAAGGGTGTGTAGAATTTTTGTCTGACATTGTAGAGTGCCAAAAATAGTACATTTGTAAGTTTAATCCATGTTTTTGTTTAGACCTGATGGATTTTTTGGTGGGGTGTTCCTAGCCAAGAATGCTGAAATGTCCTCCTTTGTCGACTAAATCCATGGAACAATGAGACATGTAAAGTTACTTGATTATAATCTCATCATACATTTTATGATGCAAATTTTGATGTTTTACAAATGCTTGTAACCTACTTTTTTCAAATGTTAATTATTAATATGATGAACTCATCAAATGTCATGTTGCCAGTATTGGCTGAGCAGTAGTTCCTCCTCGTAGTAGGGGAAGATGAAACAGAGGTTGCGCTTGACATTTTTATTGTCCGTCAAAATGACGGACAGGGTCGTAAAAACTCGGTCATAACATACTATTATCTGTCATTTAAAATTTTTATTTTTTAATGATAATGAGATATATGTAGTAGTATTTAATGTTCAAAAACATCTCAATGATGCCGCAAACTGTAGTTGCTGCTGGCTGATAAACTAACATGATATCACAACTTGCATAATTATATACACCACTTTTAATTGGCGTGTTATCATGCACTGAGGATTAGGGTTCTGGTTATGTGAACCAGAAATCTTGGCACAAATGGACATGCCATCAAATAACACATGAAAGGTAGAAAATGTGTACATATAACACACCAAATGCCATAAGAACTGGCGTATTCCTTGCTTGTATGTCATCCTTCACTGCATCAGTCCCTCTTTTTCACTGTGTTTATCAATGCCATTACATTTACTGGGCTTTTTAAAATAACTAAGGAGACTCCACTGTCTTCACATTTTGCGCTAGCAAAGTAGCATCTAATTTTGGCTAAAGTCAGCTAAACAACGAGACACGACTTGACACTGACTGATTAATATGCACACTCGCCATCAACTGGACAGTCTACTACAGGTGAACTAACGGTGTTGTATTCCATGTAGTTGTGAACAGTGGCGCTGTAGGGTTATATACAGGTAGGATGCTGTTACGGAATGTTTGATGCCTTGTTAAGAGAGAGACAGACCAGCGATCCTGTGAGCAGGTTCTGTTCACAGTGTTGTGTGAAAACTTTCTTTGGTAGATTACCCTCAGTATGTTGATCTGTCAAAGTGACGGATGGCATTCAGAATTTTCCGTCATTTAAAAAAAAAAATCCGTCAGTGACAGAATATTTTTGGTTAATGCGACCTCTGGGATGAAATCCTTGTAGATTGGGCATATATGATCCTGTGAGGCCCAAACTTCAATCCTGCCCTGAACAGATGTCAATACCAGCAGTGTGTGTGTGTGTGTGTGTGTGTGTGTGGGGGGGGGGGGGGGGGGGGGGGGAGTGCAACATCCAGCCAAGAAGTCCAGCCACTCACTGCTTGCAGCTTTAATACTACAATTGTCTGTGTCTGTATTATTCTTCATCTATTTTAGAAGCATGCAAAAGGGAGATGTGGCACAGGTCAGTGGGCAGCTGCACGAGAGTCTGGAAACAAGTCCGCAAGCAAAATAGATGAGGAAGGTGATGAGGTTGCCGTCTGCCATCATGGTGTTTTGTTAAAGGCATTGAATATGTTCTGTGGAGAAATATTGCCTATCCCCCTATAGAAAAAAAAGCTTGCTATACAGACTGAGCAGTTTTTTTTGCACTGATGTAGTCTGCAAATACTGGCCATATCTTCAGAGGGTTGTAGGCCACTGTCCAGAGTTGCAAGGCTTGTTGAACATGCGTCCGTTTCTCTCCATTATGCATGCTAAAGCACATCCATGACTGTGTGAGGTAATGATCGACAGTTGCATATTTCTTACAATCCCGTCTTCTGTTTCCCAAATTGTAACATTCAAGTTAATGTTTTGTAGTTGCAATGGGGAGGACGTAATCAAGACAGAGCAGGGACAACATTAGGAGAGGAGGTTGAACAAGTCAACAGCTCCCTCTCCCAAGCAACTATATGCTCCAAGTACTTGTCAAAATCTGGTAAGTATTTTTCATGTACATCTAAATTACTGATCTGTTTGTTTTTTTGTTTTGTTTCCTGCTCTTAAATGCATTGTCTTAAGTTTGCACAGACACACTCACCATCCAAGCATGTGGGTGGAACAAGCGAAAGGCAGAAAACCTTGACCGAGCATTGACCAAAAGGTAGATCAAGGTAGCTACCTGATCAGTGTTCATATTTATTTTTATATTTGGGACAATTTTTTAACCAGGATATTTGTTTTGATAGACTGTACAAAGGATTGCGGAGGCAGCAACAGATCTTGACAGACTCACTGCAGAGTTGAATTTAAATGCAGACACACTCCAAACATGGGTGTCAGATGTCCAGCAGTGGAGTACAGGTACTTTGTGCAAAAATTACCCCCTCATCTGAAAAGTCATTTGGCTCTGTTCTGATGCAGGTGAACTGAAAAGTTAATTGGAAACTGAAATTGGTGTTAATTTTATACCTCTCTTTCCAAGGATCAACAAGTCAAAATGACTTGCAGCAGACCAATGAGGGACTGTATTTGAGCATCAATCAGTGGAAATTTCAGCTGTATCGTCAGGCAGGTGAGACAACAAAACTGTCACATTAATGCAGATTTGTTTCTTGTACTTGATGTGACTAAATGCATCTATTTTATTTGTATGTGTATAGATAGCCAAATACATAACCTATTTTTACACGCAAATCATAAGTCAATACAAGCAAGTAAGGCTTTATTCAAACTGCAAGTCGAAATACATTTTTTGTCTATTATCCACGTTGCATCTGCGCAGCAAATGACCCACATGAAATTATATCTTTGCAAATGAGATCAAGGCCAGAATGTGACACACAACAATGACATGAAATCTAGAGTGAAGGAAGTGCATCAGTACAAAATCCATGTCGCTGTTAGCAGAGTGTTATGGAGGACAACATAACACAGAAGTTCTGCACAACAATTGGACTGAGATGGTGAGATGATGGATCTGTTTCTCATGTGTTGGCATTGGAAAGCCACATCACCTGCATATGTAGTTGCTGACACCTATGTCATTACTATGGCAAGCCATGCAGATGGGTTGGTGACATGGGCACACATATGATCACTTGCAAATAATAGTGCTGACAGTCTGTCTTAATCAGTAAGGAATGTTATTTGCCTGAAGTCTGATCAAAGATAAGTTCATCTTAACCACATGTCAAGGACACAAAAGCCGAAAATAGCACCATGTGATTGTTGGATACAACCGATCAAGAATAAAGTTTACAATTACTGTACGTGTGTGTGTGTGTGGGGGGGGGGTGGGGGGTTCAAATCTGTAGAATTACAAATGGGGGTCAATTCAAGTCCAGATTGCAAAAGGGCCACTCCTCCCATTTGTTTACAGTAAAACATAATGTAACAGACTTATACTGGTGTTTTTAGTAGTCTGTTAGTTGGTAATCTTGTTAGTGCACACCAAATTATTTTGTTTCACATTTTAGATTGCAATAAGCGGAGACATCAACTCAGGAAAAAGATTGCTGTAGAGAAGAAAGCCTTGGAAGATGCCATCACTGAATACAATGCTGCTGTGGGGGAAGCTGAAAAACTCCCCCCTCCTAATGAGTTCTTGACTGAGAACTACCCCTGGCCATGGGAATGTAAGTAAACACTGAAAGACACTGAATACAAATGTGTTAATATGCACTTATTGCTATAAATAAAAGACAGTTGACAACACTTTGTGATGGATTGCAGGTCATGATGATATGGTACAGAAGAAAAAGGTCTATGACAAGGTTATGCTGCTGACCAGACTGAAAGAAGACGTAGTAATTGTGGTCCATGAAGTTAAGCAGAACTGGGAGTACATGAGGAATCTGGCGAAAGTGACTGCAGAGCTTTCCTCCCAGCTTTTCCAAGGCGTCACTGGACAAAGTAAGTACAGTAAATTGTTTTTTTAAATTATTTGTCTGGTAATGTCTAGTTAATGATTTATTAAATCAGACATTTTCAGGCAGTATCGAAGCATTGACGGACAGTGGATGTGAGGGTCTACTCTGTGTACTAAAGAGAGGATTGCACCAAATTCAAGCTCAACAGGCCTAAGCATGTAACAAATATCAAAGCATTTTGGGACTGAAAATGGTGACTTTGGATGAGTCCTCTGAAGAAGAAAACTTGGAGAGTGGTTCATCCACTGATGAAGAACTTGATTAGGAACTGGTGCAAGTGACCAAAGGGTGGAAGGGTTTGACTGCAATTGTGTTAAATCTGTATAGAATCTGTGTGTTTAAAATGTGTTATTGGTGAAGCCTTGAGCTATAGTGCACATTTATCATGTTTTTCTCATTCGATTGTTTTGGTGTAATGTTGTATCAATGAATGGATGACAACACACTGCATAAAGTCTACCTTTGGGTATAAAAGTAACCTCAAGTGTTTTAAGTCTCTTTCACTTGTAAAACCCACTATAATTTATTATGACTATATGTGGCACATAGGCATGGCCAGAGGCATAATGTTTTGGGATTGTCTGTCCGCCCCATTCTCATTCATCTCAGGAATGCCTGGAGGGAATGTATGGTATGATTTTTATTTGAACTTTTATTACCAGGACCTTTTTACCTGGGTAAAAATGTTCCTGGTAATTTTTGTGCTTTGCATTTCCATCACACCCAGTTCAGGGTAATTTATTCAAATCAGGCTGATGACGTGTGGGGGAGCAGTAAAAGAAACTGCAGTACAGTTCATATACATTAAGAAGCTCTAGCACAATAAAATTAGACAGTACTTTAAGCGGATAGTTTGGGTTTAACGTTTTGCTGGTTGTTGAATCACTTTGTGACAACTTGGTTAAGTTTCACCAAACCTGCACATACATTCCTGTAACATGCCTGGTATCTTCCATATACACCCAGGAAATTATAATCCACTCATCCCATTTGCTCCCAGTTAGTGACAGTTTTTTTAACACCCCCACATCCATATTCCAGTCAGCTTGGCGCGGAGAGTATAGAGCAGGGGTGTCAAACTCAGATCCTCGAGGGCCGGTATCCTGCATGTTTTAGATGTTTCCCTCTTCCAGCACACCTGACGGTCGTTATCAGGCTTCTGCAGAGCTTGATGATAGGCTTATCATTTGAATCAGGTGTGTTGGAAGAGGGAAACATCTAAAACATGCAGGATACCGGCCCTCGAGGATCTGAGTTTGACACCCCTGGTATAGAGGAAGCATCAGAGCCACCGCTCATAGACAGACAAAAGTACATATCCAGTCTTCTACTTTTGCTCACTTGCCCATATTGCTTCCAGATCGCACAACATCTCCATTCAGTTCTCCCGCTGGTCCATTTCATCCACTCCTGCATTGTATCAGAAGCCGGTCATCTTCTCATGCCAGAACTCCAGCAGCCAAACCCTGGACTGGATCCCAAACTGACTGATTGACTGACTGACTGACTGACTGGACAGTGAAGACAGGGCATGAGGAAAATCTTTTTTTTTTTTTTTTTTCCTCAAAGCCCTGAAATTGAACTGTGCACTTGTTTGGTTTTATTATTGTTATTTTGTGATGAACTGAGATGAACTGAATTATTTTTTTCCCTTGGTCTGAGAGACTGTTGAAAAACCCAGAGTGAAAATTTGAGTTTGGACTTTGGGAGGGGGGGGGGGGGGTTCTCCATATAGTGTGGCAATACATGTTTTTTGCATTTGAAATTGAAATGCATCTGTACTTGTACATTAATATTTTCTTGTGGTTTATATATGAAATAGTGATAACAAACCAAGTACAACTGCAAAACTACTGATCTGTGTCCTTCAGAGTTTGTATCCTGAGGTGAACTTGTCACATCCAAAACACCATCTCCAAAACCGAAAAGAAACATATTACATTTATTATTTCACCCCCTCTGCCATGTTTTGGCTTTGGTTTAAATATTAATGCCACAGTTGGCAGTATATTTTGTAGAAAAAAATAGGGAGATATTCTGTACCCAGCACGGTATATTGAATATAGTCCAAATATTGTAGATCCTATAGGACGAAACTGGACTTCTATATTAAATATTCACTCTCTTAGTTTGATTCTTTCAAACATTAACTCCCACTTGAGATGTCCACTGAACCACTGTCCACTGAAGTGTTCTCCAACTTTCTCGGTCATTAAGTCTTATTGCTTTACTTGGAATAATGCATATTCTGGTTGCCTGTTTCTGAAAGCATCACTTTGGTTTTGTTTAAGGGCTTGCATGTTTGCCAAGTTGGACTTAAAAAGCTCCTGGTCATTGAACACAATATGTCTTTTCATGATAGATAACTGTACTGTAGGTGTGATTTAGAGGTTACACTAACAAGACAATCAAATGTTTTGTTACTTAAATATTTCATTACGTTTATCAGTGAGTTAGCACTATAGCATTAGCTAACTGTTCCCCCTCAGTGTTTCCTAGCTTCACCATGTTGTCCAAATGTAAAACAGTGGTGACATGTAACTTAACATCTCTCAGAACAGAACTAAACTTTGATACTTGTGATATTTATGCTGCCCAGCTTGTGGGGTTCTCATGGACATCTTCAACACCTCTCTGCACCAGGCTGTGGTACCATTGTGTTTTAAAACTGCTACAATACCAGCGCCAAGAAAAACTACAATCTCCTTCCTCAGTGACTCCCGCCCTCTAGCACTCACCACCATCATGATGAAATGCTTCGAGAAGCTGGTAAAGGACCACAATGCCTCCAGACTCCCTCCTACATTTGAGCCGCACCAGTTTGCCTATCACTCCAACTGCTCCACAGAGGACGCCATCTCCTCTGCACTCTACCTGAGCTTAGAGCATCTGGAAGGGAAGAATGCACACATGCGTATACTGTTCTTGAATTTCAGCTCTGCATTCAACACCATCATCCCACAGCACCTAATAAATAAACTGGTCCCCCTTGGCTTCAGCACCCCCCTGTGTAACTGGCTGCTAGACTTCCTCACTAACAGACCTCAGTCTGTGTAGGTGGGTAAAAGCATCTCAGATGTCATTTCCCTGAACACTAAGCACCCCCAGGGCTGTGTCCTGAGTCCACTGCTGTTCACTCTAATGACACATGACTGCTGCGCCAGGTCCACTAATAACCACATCGCAAAGTTTGTGGACGACATGACAGTAGTGGGCCTGATTCAAAGCGATGATGACCATGCGTATAGAGAGGTGAAAAATCTAGTGGACTGGTGTGAAGCTAACAACCTGGCCCTGAACATTATTGTTACATGCCTGAGGGCATGTGTGTGTGTTTCTCCTCCCCTCTGCTTCTCTAGGTCATCAAGGATGATCTAGTCATCAAGGATTCTGGGTGTGGTTTTCTCCAGGACCTCCTCCAAGGGCTGTTCCTGAAGGGGCCAGCTTCAGCTGATGGAAAGACAAGCAGTCCAATCCTGGCCGGCCACAGCGTATAAATCCTCCCCTACCTCTCTGTCTGGGGCTGCTGCTCATGCTGTTTGCTGGATCCATTTTGATCTTTGTGTTCAGCTTTTGTTCAACTGTTGGTGAGTTGAGTTGGATTAGTTAAGATGGGGTACCTCTTACACTGCACTTAGCACTGTTTCATGTTATACACAGTAGGTTAGTCGGTTGATGCAGTTCACTGTATTTTTATTTTGGGACTAGTGAGGAGTTAGAAGTTTTATTTTGTCCCACCAATTTCTATTGTTAGTGTAGGGGTCACCAGTTAGCTTGGTTTTGGTTTGCTAAGTTCTTTGGTTTATTCTGGTACCACCTTTTGTGTCCAACTTCACTCACCTTGATTACTTTGTTTTTTTGTAAATACTTTGTTAAAGAAAAAAAAAGCAACCCGTAAATGAATACGCGTTATTGAGAACCTTTTGTCTGATACTACACCCCTCCCTCTCCTAGACGTCTTTATATGGGTGTGTGTGTGTGTGTGTGTGTGTGTGTGTGTGTGTAACAATTACTAATACAAATTAGATCATCTTCGACTTCAGGAAGTACCAGCCCAGCCACACACCCCTCTCCATTAACAGCATAGCAGTGGAAATAGTCAGCAGCACCAGGCTCCTGGGGGTGCAGATAACAGACACACAGCGCCACTGGTGCTGTGGCTACATGCCATTTTCACCTGTGGCATGAAGCCACCGGGCCACAGGGCGGCTGCTGCAGAATCCATGCCAGTGTCTCCATATGCCCACTGTACGCTGCGTCCCTGCCCCTTTGATTCCGGAATGCAGGTCTGCTATGTGAAAGTCCAGCCTGTCTCAACTCTGTTCTTCCTTTGGCTTGGCTGTGTAAATTGATCAATGGTGGAAAAAAGGTGGGATCACCATTTCACCTTTATTCTGATCTTTGTGTAAAAGTGGCTTCTGTCTGGTCAGGGGCTTGTAGTGTCTCTGACTGGAAGTCCTTGCAGACGGTGGTGAGGACCGCAAAAAAAAAAAAAAAAAAAAATTATTGGGACTTTGCTTCCTCCTGTCCGAAACACTGTCTGACCAGGGCTAAAAACATCATCAAAGACCACTTCCACCACCATCATGGACTGTTCTCGCTGCTGGCCTCGGGAAGGAGGTTCTGTAGCATTCGTAACAGAACAGCCAGATTCAGAAACAGTTTTCTTCCACATGCCATAAGACTGCTGAACTCAATATAATATCCCCCCTCCTCCCTCACACACTCACCTTACACAGGACTGATCCAATGGGCAAAATAACTGTGTAATATTCAGTACTGAAACTTCTTTTTTTCTAATCAGAGAACCATAGTCTTCTATACTCACACATTGTTCATTAATTTTTTTTATATGCATATTTATTCTATCTTGTATATGGGTTTGATCAAGCGGTAACATGTGGACGCATTTTGTATTCAACCGTCTCTGTCATGTAAGCAAAGTAACTTATATGCATGTATTATACATATTTAAGTCAGTATTTATAAGCACTTAAACATTATGTATAACAAAATTTGGGAAGATAAATTTTTTAGGTGAAAAATGTCAAATTACTGCTCCATAACACGTGGAATTGAAACAATTTTTTTCAATCAATTTTTTTTTTAAGCTTTACAGAAACACGGTTCTCGACAGAAATTGATATCAAGTAGGACTAAAACCTTTTAGATATTATGTTCAACTATGCAGAAAATAGGGTAAAATATTGAAAAATCTCTGTTTTATTGACATGAGAATGTGGTAACACATGGACACGCTGCCATAGTAACATGTGGACGACTCTTTACCATTGTATGCATCACCCAAAATGTTGACTTGTTTTTTAAAACTGCCAGATATAATCACATTGTTTTATGTAATGTATTTAATACTAACACAGTGTTATTTACAACTTGCGGTTGTCCATACTGATATAGGTAAATCACAAATAAAGATTAATTTCTTGGCAACAGTTCACAGTCTTTCTTAATATGACCAATTCATGAACTTCATCATTCGGAATTTTATTTCTCAAAGTAATAGATAGTCTTTTGCATGTCTTTTTGTTAATTTAATGCAGCCTAGCAGAAGGTTTGGAACTTCTTCTGAACTGTGTAAGTGGTATTTTAAAAAAAGAGAAAAGTTCCATAAAATAGAGATCTTTAACTAAAAAATGAGCCCACTTGATAAATGAGGTGTGCAAATTTCCTTTTTCATATTGATGTTCACTTTCACTTGATTGGACCCATATTATCCTGTGTGTATATATAGTGCCTGTTTTATTGCTGCTTCCTACTGAACCAACTACACTGAAACTTCATTTTTTATGTGAAATCTGGAATGACAAATAAAGTCTGTCTAAGTCTAAGTCATTTGGAGCAGGTTATTCATCAGCTTTGTGTTCATTGCTGCCAGTGAAGTAAAGATAGTGATGGTCAAAAATGAAAACTCAGTGCTTCAAGTCCACAAACCAATGGGTTACGTCATAGAGCAAAGCAAGCAAAGAAGCATGGATGAAGTTCATTTGGGGTTAACATTTTGCACCCATTGCCCATCATACCACGGGGTCAAGGATAATTACAGTTAGAGCAGTAAAAAATCTGTGTGGTCCTCAGATGAGTATTCAGCAGACCACCAGCTCACTCTGATGTCTCAGTGACCGAGGCTGCAGTCCTGATAGATGAATTATCAGTGACATTTAACTGCCCTGAGGAACAAAATGAATGGAATACATCACTGCTGGGTGTATAAGTGCTTAACAAAGCCTGTCGTTTATACTAGAACATAAGTCACTGTTCACTTATTTAGAAAGGAGCAAACTGAAAACACATTTGACTGTAACCCTTAGGTTCTCCTCTGGCATTTTTGTATTTTTTGTTTTTTTTGTTTTTTAATTTGGTGATCATTTTGGTTGTGTTGCAGCTTGTAGCATGAATTTTGGCAGGAACTTTTCCTTTTTAGAATTTTTTAAACCTAGTGTCTTTTACTCTTACGTGTTTTTTATACCCTCTTGATGCATTTTACATGAAGCCTGGATGGTAGCAATAACATGGACATTTGTAAGATGATCAATATGAACCAAATTTGATCTCAACCAGCCTATTATTGCTTGATTTATGTCCAAAAACAGATTTTCAACTAAAGCACCCCCTTTTAGGTGACTCACAATACTCATAGAGAAGATTAAATCGATAGGGTTCTTCCACTGTGGGTCCCCTATATTGGTTATCAACGGAGAAGAAATCCAACCAAATCTATCCTAGTTATTAGGGCTGGGTATCATGGCCAGTTTCCTTAATCGATTTGATTTCAATTCATTAGATTCTGAATCGATTTGCTGCGATTCAATTTGATTCAATATTAATTGATTGATTCAGATTCATTTAATGATACTGGAGTGCAATTTTGAGTTGTAACTTGATTATCTGACTACTGCAGCCATGCAACACAGAATCAATATTGATATTAGAAAGGAAATAAATATGACATTTCAGCAGTAAATAACTGAATCTGCTCTTAAATAATGAACAGAACAGAAATATTGCCTTGTTTCTACAGTGGCTCAGATCTGACATCTGTCTCATTTTTATTCTGTTTTATGGCTGGTGCAAGTTTAGTTTTCATGTTCCCATGACAACTCATGGCCACAATATCATTATTTCATCTCTAGGTCATACTATCGCAGAACCATCAGCTATTGATCTTGTGGCCCATCAGTGTCACCTGGGGACACAACTGGAACCAGATATCTATATTCATATTTATATCTATATCTATCTGTAAACTTAAGTGTACTGGAAAGGTGGTGATTTCCTAAAGCACAACATTACAGGTCTAACCTCTCTAATGTGTTGTGGCCAAGGGTGGGGTAACAAGCCCACTGGTCTGCCTGGTTACCACTTAATATATTATGTTAGCAGAGGGTTTTCCTATTATAAAGGACAGGTAGGTCTGGTCACAAAAGGAACAAATCCAGAGTAGTGGCAACACTGTACATCCTTTAACAGTTTTAATAAAAGACTTTTTTTTTTTTTTTTTTTTTTTAACTTTCTTTAAAAGCCTAAGGAAAAGAGGCTAGTCTGGCAAAAAACCCAACAACAAACAACTGATAAAATTTGGTCACTGTAAATGAGAATTTAAGTAAACAGAAAAAACTAAAACACACACACACACACACACAAAAAAACACCACCATTTGTTGTCACAAAGTCAGTGACAAAACCAAACATTAGTAAAGAAAAATACTTAAACTGAAATCCACATTAAACGGCTGACCAAAATACCCCCCAGCAAAAACCCTACAATTTAAGACCAAATGATTCCTAAACCTCTACTGTATTTAATGAATACAAAATCATTCAGTGCCAAACCCCGAGCTGGAACACGCAATTGAGAGCACAAACTGAACAGCGGCCGCCCACTGCAAAATCACGAATACACACATTAGCAAACTGAAGGGTCGCCTAGAAAGCAATTGCATCAGTGGAGGGAGCCAAGATGGCGTCCAGTGCAGACGTGAGATTTTGTGGCTGAAGTGAAGTTTTCAGTTTTCACCCCTAATTCAAGCCTATTTTTGAAAACTTTTTGACCAGGAACATTCTGAAATTATATAATTTGATTTCCTCTGCTTTTTGACTAACAAGGTACTTTGATATTACTGTACTCCTTAGTTAACATCGGAGGTGAAGCATGACAACGTGTTTACAATGATTGATACCAACGACCCACGGCTGGCGTGCTAAGTTGAAAAGACATCATCATGATTCGAGCTGAGCACGGAACTAAACATAAAGACAAAGGCAAGACCCCCTCCATCATGAACATGACTACAACTTCGACCAAAGGTACTGTATCTGCGGTAAAATCCACCAGCGTCCAGGTTCAAGTTACTGCCACTACCAGTCCTCTGTCCGTGCATGACTATGCCGCCACTGGCTCACTGGACTCGCATAGACAAATCCCAGACCTTTCACCGATGCCGGAGTCCGACCCTGATACCCCTGTTTAACCGGATGGAAAGAGGATGAAAGGTGACTTAACGCTTACTCACATCACCAACTTGATTAATGATCGTGCTGATAACGTGGAAAGCATGATTAACTGTAACTCAATCAGCATCGATGCTCTGAAAAAATCTTTTCATTTTGTGTTTGCTGAAGTTGAAACCTTGAAAGCTGACATGAAACAAACGAAATCCACGTGTGAAGGTAACGTCCTGAGGCTGTCGGAGATTGAAAGAAGAATCAATGAAGCAGAACGATATGAGCGTAGATGGAATTTGAGGCTCCATGGCATCCCCGAAGATAAACAAGAGAACATCAAAACCTTAGTGGCCGACATGTGTTGCAAGGTTGTCGGGCAGAACCAAGCAAAGATTAAAGAACATATGGACATTGTTCACCGACTGGGTCGTTTTAACGACAATCAGAGGAGACCAAGAACAACGATAATCCGCTTCATTGACAGATCATCTCGTGAGCTGGTGTGGAAAATGGCCAAGAACTGTAACTTTCTCCAAGAAAACGAGTTAAGATTCACGGAAGACCTTACTACAGCCGACAAGGAACTGTGGCCACTAATTGATGCTGGCAGGAAGGAAGGAAAAAAGGCACACTTCCCTGGGGTCCGAGTGATAGTCGAGGGAAAGGAGATTCGCCCACCACTACCACCTTCACACACAGCCCAGTCTACATTTGACCACATGGATACAAGAAGACCTGCCGGATGAACACTTTTCTCTTTCCTTTCATTGGTACTAGTCTTACTTAATGCTTCAGGGCCTGAAAATGTAAGTTTTATGTCTATTATCTAAGTTTACACAGTTAATAGGTATGGACTTGTTTTCAATTTCAGTGCCTGAATAGAATATTGGACAAATAATAGCTCCCTTTTGCACATACTCTGTTCCCAGATGTTAACTTTAGTTAAATACTACTGCCCTGCAGTACAAAACTAATGTAGAACATTGTTCTTGGATAGGTCTGAACATCTATTTAGGGGTGAAAATTGTTTACTGAGTTCACACCCCTTACTTTGTCTTCATTTGTTTTTTCCCTTAATGCCAGGGGTTTAAGAGAAAGTGTTAAACGGAAAGCTTTATTTTTATTTGCAAACCAACAGAAAAACGATTTTTGTACTTTTCAAGAATCACATACAGTGGTAAATGATACCTGTTTTTGGAAAACTCAATGGGGAAATGACCTGTGGCTCTCACATGGCTCAGAAAGATCTGCTGGGGTTGCTGTTCAAAAACATAACTTTAATGGAATTTTCTTACACTCAGAAAATGACCCCAATGGTCACTATGTAATATTGATCCTAAATGTTAATGACAATATCATCCTTCTTGCCAGTTTGTATGGGTATAGCTCAAAAACTGAAAATAACCTTTTATTTGAAGTTCTAGAATCTAGCTTTTTACATTGGTTATCAAAATATCCAAGTGCCTTACTCTTTGTGGGAGGTGAGTTCAACATTGCTTTGAATGGTTTGTTAGATAGATGGCCTCCAAACACCACCAGCTGTTCTGCTAATAAACTAATTATATTTATGCAAACTTTTCACTTGAAAGATATATGGCAGGAAAAAAAAATCCAAATACCATCTGTTATACATGGAATAATAAGGCTTGCACATTAATGTTGCATACAGATTATTGGTTAGTCTTTGAATGTATAGATGAAAGCAACATTACAGTTAATATAATACCAACTCCACTAACAGACCATAGAGCTGTGTCGCTACATATTTCTTTTAGTTCCAGCAGTTCTCACACATTCAGAAGCTCTTACTGGAAACTTAATAATTCTTTCTTAAAAAAGGAATCAGTAATAAAAAAGGTCCAAACCCTATTTAATCACTTCTGGAATGAGGCCTTAATTGATAATTGTTTTAGTAAAAATTGGGAACTTTTCAAATATGAGGTATCAAAATACTTTAGAGAGTTTGGGGCCTCTTTAGCTAAATCTAAGAAACTTGAAGAAACAAATGTGATTTCTAAAATAACTGCATTGTCTCAAATTTCCACTGAAAACCTTTCTGAAAGAAGTATAGAGGATTTAACAGTACAACAAAATTAAATAAGATATATATAATGAAAGCAAAGGGAGCCTTTATTAGATCAAGAAGAAAATGGTTGGAGGAAGGGGAACAGAACACTGCATATTTTTTCCAACTAGAAAGAGCTTGTGGCAAGTCCAACTCTATCCAGAAACTTAATATTAATGATATTATTACTGATGACCCCAAAACAGTAGCCAACTACTGTACTACATTTTATAAAAATTTATATAAATCTAATTATGATAAAAGTGAAGTCGACAACTTTCTTAGACATCTAACTGAA
This sequence comes from Sphaeramia orbicularis, assembly GCF_902148855.1. Lineage (NCBI taxonomy): Eukaryota > Metazoa > Chordata > Actinopteri > Kurtiformes > Apogonidae > Sphaeramia > Sphaeramia orbicularis. Next base: position 4,150,512 of record NC_043978.1, on the reverse strand, counting down.
ACAAAAACAATCAGTGATAACCAAACCAAATTCTGTGATAATCACTTAACTCCAAATGAAGTCCTGTCTGCGATTAACCATTTAAAACTCAATAAATCCCCTGGAGTTGATGGTCTAACATCTGAATTTTATATTACTTTTGCAGAACAACTAGCCCCTTTTCTTCATGGTGTGTATACAGAAAGCATCAATAATCAAATTCTCCCTCCCACTTTATCTCAAAGACAATTAACTCTAATCCCGAAGCCTAGAAAAGACCCACTTCCGATTGATAACTGGCGTCCATCTGCCTTCTTAACAATGATTATAAAGTCATAGCCCAAATTTTTGCCAACAGAATTAAAAATGTTTTAGATGACATCATTGATGAAACCCAAAGTGGCTTCATGAAGCACAGACACATATCCAACAACGTCTGTCTTGTCCTAGACCTTATTGACTATGCTGATCTTTATGACGATGACAGCTTAATTTTGTTCTTAGACTTCCACAAAGCCTTCGATCCCATCGAACACAACTTTATATATCAAGCCTTAGAAAAATTTGGTTTTGGCCCCAACTTCTGTACAGCTATTAAAACTATGTATAAAAATGCAAATTGCTCAATCAAACTATTTTCAGGTACATCTCCCAGATTCTATTTACAACGTGGAGTCAGACAAGGCTGCCCGGTCTCTCCATATTTATTTCTGATTTGTACCCAATTACTTGTGGACTTCATCAAATGCAACTGTTTAAAAGGTATTAATATAGCTGGAAAAAAGCTCATCATTAGCTAGCTGGCTGATGACACCACTTTATTTTTAAAGGACACTTCACAAGTTTCAGCTGCCATTGACATAATTAAGTTTTTCTCTCGTGCCTCTGGGCTCTGTTTAAACATCAAGAAATGTGAGTTATTTGCCTTCAGAAACTGTAATGTTTCTTCCATCTGTAACATTCCTATTAAGGACACTGTCACTTACCTTGGTATTGTTATTAATAAGAATCTAATTACTAGCTGCTCTCTAAATTTTGACCCCATTACAGGGAAAGTACAGAAAAAAGTAAATTCATGGCTACAACGAGATTTGACGTTTAGAGGAAGAATTCTGTTGACCAAAGCAGAAGGTATATCAGGCTTGACTTATGCAGCCTTGTCTCTTGCTATGGACAAAAGGATTGCTGAATCTATTGACAAAATGCTTTATAATTTTGTGTGAAAAAACAGGATACATTACATTAGGAAAGCAGTTTTAATAAATTCTTATGAACACAGTGGCCTAAATTTTTTCGACTTTTCAACCTTAAACAACACCTTTAAAATGAACTGGATTAAACAATTTCTTCAAAACCCCCTTTCAATTTGGAATCTTATCCCCAATTATTTATTCTCTAAACTGGGTGGCCTTAAATTTACATTACTTTGTAATTACATTGTTGAAAAACTCCCCTTAAAATTGTCCAATTTCCAGAAACAAATGCTTCTTTCCTGGACCTCACTTTACAAACATAATTTCTCACCTCATAGATACTATATCTGGAACAACAGAGACAAACACAAATCTTTATTTTTGGAAAACTGGTTTACTCATGGCATTTTGTTAGTTAAACAACTTTTCAATTCAGGGGGTGTTTTACTGTCTTATTCTGAATTTCTAGATACATTCAGCATACCGATACCTCCAAGAGAATATGCACAAGTTTTTGATGCTATCCCGTCCGGTGTGATAATGCTTTTCAAAAATTCTGCAGCTCAGGAACAGCCTCTGTTGAAATTTAACCTTGCTGACTCTGAAGTTGGACAAATTTGTTTTTCTGGCCAAAACAGAGTAAACAACCGCAATATATGGGGTTTGTTCCAAAAAAAAGTTCCAAATGTGATTTCTTATTGGAATAATCTATTTCCAAACCTAAAATGGAAGAAAATCTGGTGTTTACCCTCTGAACATTTAATAATAAACAAGATAAAATAAGTTTCTTTTAAATTAATTCATTGTTTCTATCCGTCCAAACTATTCCTACAAAAATATAAAAAAGATATCAGTGTAGATTGCTCATTTTGTAATCAATCAGAAGAAAATGTATATCATCTGTTTTGGTCCTGTCCCTTTTCAAATATTTTCTGGCAAGATGTCAGTTTTTTAATTTGTCAAAATATAATTTCTGATTTTTCTTTTACTTATTCAAAAATATTGTTTGGTATATACTCATATCCTGCTAACAAATCAGATCAACATTACATAATCAATTTAATTATATTTTTGGCAAAATACCACATTCACAAATATAAATTCTCAAATCTCAAACTTTCTTTTTTAATTTTTAAAATATAGCTTACCCAGTATATTTCAAACATTCAATACTCTAAAAATAGAAAAGCTATTAAAACCACTGATTTATGCAATAGATTTGAACTTTGTGTAATTGGAGAAATTTTCTTTTTTTTTTGCTTTTGTTTACATGGTTTGTCCCCTGGCTATGTTCTGTTCTGTTCATCTCTTATTAGTATGTTAATATTGCATTGTACTATTCATGTCATTATTGTACTTTATACAACATTAAAAAAAAAAAAAATGTTGGGAAAAAAAAAAGAAAAAAGAAAGCAATTGCATCATGTAAAGATTACCTTTACAGTTGATCGACCGTGGCTCAAACGAGGCTTGGGGCGTCGTCATTAAAGCAACCAGTAGCATTCAGACTCCTTTCCCACACCTTAACCAGAGAGCATAATACATCAGAAAAGCTATTGAGTCAACATCAAACAAAACACACTAACAAACTACTTACATGCTCCACATGACACGACAGCCAGCAGCCCCAAACCTACTAAACGCTGGGCGCTGACACCTGAAATACATTACGGAATCAGTGTACGCAGGACAGAGCTGCGGGAGGAGATCACAGCACCTCACAGGTGGTGCATTCACGGGGTGCATCCCGGTAGGAAATGTTACCACCACCCAAAAACACAATCCTACCGGTTACATAGGTATGCGTAATTACCACAGCATCTTGTAGAACAGGGGTCACCAACCCTGGTCCTCGAGATCTACTATCCTGCATGTTTTAGATGTATCCCTCTTCCAGCACACCTGAAGGTCGTTATAAGGCTTCTGCAGAGCTTGATGATAGGCTTATCAATTGAATCAGGTGTGTTGGGAGTGGGATACATCTAAAACATGCAGGATAGTAGACTGTAGACTGTAGACAGTCTTTTAGTCTTCCTGTTGATGCTGTCATGGTCCAAATGTGATTTCCCTTTTTTTTGTGTTCCATGGTAAAAACTTATTGTGTACTTGGTGACATTATAAAGTTCTGAGGTTTTGTCAAAGGAAGTAGAGCTGCAGCTATCAATTTTCTTTGTAATCAATTAATCTATTGGTTATTTTCTTTAATTTGATTAAAAAAAAAAAAAAATAGTAAGAATGAAAAAAAATGACTGAGAATGACAAATGACATCTACAAACAATATGTGCACTGCAGTCTTCAACACATTTGTATCCAACTTACTAATTTATTAACAACTTAAGATGGAACTAACACAAAACTTAAAAAAATAAATAGAATTTTTCTTTTTATGTTCGTGTGAAAGCTAAAAGCTGTGAATGACTCGTCACCAATTTTTCATCAAATATGTAAAACCTGAATCATAGCCTACGGGCAAAGACACACCAACCTGACTGCCGATCGTTGCCAGAAATGGTAACCCAACTAATCAGTCGGCTCCCGTCTCCCCGACACGATCAAAACAGTGTTTAGAACACCAAATCATCCAGAAGGGTTGTTGTTGTTGTACTTGTTGAACGGATGGCTAGTAATACTGGCGTTGTCAGCTCTTGGGCTTCTCCATTTGGAAGAAGAAAGATGTCGCAGGCGAAAACTAAGGAGAAATTGCTCTAAGCTAACAATGCTAACAGTGTTCACTTCATGGAATGAATGAAGTCCATAGGCAACACTGACTGGCACTCATTCAGTTACGATATGAGCAGTGAATGGCCTATTATAGAAGAAAATAATAGTGTGAAGTACCTTGGCATAGCTGTATTCACATGGAAAAAATCAAGGGCTATCCCTCAACCAATCAGATTGGTCCAACTGAATGAGGGGTAGTGGTACATGTTGAATCGGCCGAAAAGAATGGCACCAGCATTAACGACGACCGATCACAGAAAACACACCAAGCAGACTCATGTCACTGACCTCACTTGACTGCCCAACGACGTCCGGACTGCCAAAAATCAGGTTGGTGTGTCTTCACCTTAAGTATCACGAATCTGTAAGTCTTTCTGTGATTACGCACCTGAATCTCTTCCCTCACGGTAAACAATTTCAATGTGTACTCCACCATAAACAATCTATTTGTCTACAAACAGGGCCGGTAGGTCACGACGTGCAGTGGAGCTCCACGCAGCAGCATTATGGCTGCAACGGCAACAAACATGGAAATGGCTTCATAGCTTCTTGCTAATGCAGCCGCGTGGAGCTCTGATTCCAACGATGTACATTGCGACAAATTTCCGAAAATGCCTGAGTGACCTACCGGGTCTGTTTATAAACAAATGGATTGTGTATGGTGGAGTACACTTTGAAATTATTCACGGTGAGGGAAGAGATTCAGGTGCGTAATCACAGAAACACTTGCGGATTTGTGATACTTAGACTATGACTTGGGTTTTACAGATTTGGTGAAAAATTGATGACAAAAGTCATGCGCAGCTTTAACAGTTTAAAGGAGTAAGTGATGGTTCCAATGTAGAAAAGAGAGCATATAGACATTTTCTGCCTTTTTGTCCTCGTCTCTTCTGAGCTATGCTTAGTGTTGTTTGTGTTGCTCCTGGCATCATTTGTGTCACTAATAAATGTCTGTGTGAAACACAACAGTGGAACCAACATTTAGTTGCAGCAAAATTAAGGAAACTGCTTCAATTCAGGAAAATTATAATACGTTGTAATATGAATATGTTTATTGTCAATTAAAGTCAATTAATCAGTTAATCACTTCAGCTCTAATAATAACACTCACCCTAACCGTAGTTTAGGGGCAGATTAAGAGGTTAACAAATCTGGAAGCTTTATTTCTGCTTTTTACCTCCGCCAGGGAACAGTGGAGGTTATATTTTCATCGGGGTTTGTCTGTTTGTTTGTTAGCAAGATAACTCAAAAAGTTATGGGCGAATTTTCATGAAATTTTCAGGAAATGTTGATACTGGCACAAGGAACAAATGATTAAATGTTGGTGGTGATTGGGGGAGGGGGGTTGTTTGTTTGTCAGTTACCAAGATACCTCAAAAAGTTATGGAAGGATTTTGATGAAATTTTCAGGAAATGTTGATACTGGCACAAGGAAGTAATGATTACATTTCGGTGGTGATCGGGGTGTGTGTGCGTGACTGATCTGCCTTGGCGAAGGTCTGCGCTCTCCTAGCACTTTTCTAGTCTTAAACTCTAAACTGTTGATGAGGCTGAAGAAAATAAAGATGAGGACAGAACAGCAGGTATTAGCAGTCAGGCCAGTATTTGACCATTCCTTTTTTTTTTTCTTTTTTTTTCAGTTTCATTTCAACAGTATTGGGGTTTTATTTAGCCCTGAGGTTGCCATCTGTACCTGTACCCCCCAACGTTTCAGCTGACACCGATGCCTCTCAGCTGTTTGTGTCTGCCTCTATCTGCCTCCACTTAGCACGTGTGTTTATCTCTGCATACATTTCCACATATGCATGCAGGTTTTGGGGGTCTTTCCTGTAAATATATGTGTGGTTATGTGTCTTTGCAGTATTGTGTACCAATGCGTTCTGTAATATGGATCTCAGGGTGTGGCACTGACTCTGTACCATCAGGCTCTAATCCTTCATTGTTAGGAGACCAGATGTTCTGCACGCCTGCAGTCTCATCTTAAAAGCTTCATATCTCTCACAGCCAAGTGTGTACATTCGACTGGATCTGCTCATCATGAAAATTGTATGGAGCTAGATACTGAATCACAACTATTTTGTTAAGTGTAGGATGTTGTATGTTTGTATCTGTGTATTTGCAGTAAGTGACATTCAGAAATGAAATGAATAAAAAAAAGGGATCAACATCATTTTTAATGAATGTAAAAGTTGAGCATTGAATGTGTTGCTTGGGAGTAGCTTGATGACACCGTTTATATTTTCCTAACAATCCAAGTCCTGTCAACGATATTTAAAACTTAATTAACAGATGATCAATAGTGTTTACACTATAAAGTGAATAGGGCAGATTCTAATTAGAATATCCATACATTATTAATGACATTAGCAAGCTCCAAAATTAAAAGCAGACAACTGCCACGTTCAATTAAGACTGCACTCACTGAGGAAAAAGTGGTGGCAATATACTGGGAATAAAGGAGAGAAATAAAGTGAATCATATATCACAGAGATGGGGATGGATGGAAAATGATGGTGATCAAAGTCCATTGTAGTTGGAGATCTGCTCTAGGAGGCTCTAAGTCATCTTGAGGTTGAGCGGCATATAATTAAAGAAGGATAAGACTGATAATAATAAGAATAAATTCACTTGTTGAATCCCGGTGTGATAGTAAAATGCAGGCAATGACCTATGTTACCTATAAAGCACAATACTGGCAGGATATAAACTGTATATGAACACACAGTTCCAGTAGTTAAACATATCCCTTCACTCTGTTTCAATAACATCCCCATATGTCACTGTATGCAGTGTCTTTCCAGGATAATTATGATTTATTATTCCCATGTAAGCACACCAGCTGTATACAAGTGCTTAATTTAAATGTAAAAGTGACCAAAGCTTAAGTGTTCATAAGAGTCAACCAGTAACCCTCTCTAAAACCTGGAAGTCCAAAGAATGTCAGTCCTGATAGACCACTGTGTTAACGTGTGCAACTATAACAGAAATGGATGTATTTACAGCCATTAGCTAATTTTTATTTTCATGATAAATATATGGCAGCATCCAGGAGGCAGGAAAGTAGAAAGTAGAGAAAAATGTATTTAAAAGTCACCACAAAGATAGTTCTTGGTCTTTAATTAGAGACCAAGCAGAAAGGTGAGGCCCTCTCACTCACACAGAGTGAGAGACCTTGCCTTGAAGCTAGGCCCTATTGTATTTTGTTCGTTTTTATATTATTATATTATTCAGACACCACTTTGAACTGGATTTTGACCCCCTAAACATGCTTAAAAACTCACCAAATTTGGCACACAAGTCAGGCCTGGTGAAAAATTTGATAAAATGTAAAAATTAACCCCATAGGTGGCAAAATGTGCTCTCTAGCGCCACCTATGAAAAAAAAAAAAAAAGGTAATAGCCCTAGTGTCCAATAGGAATGTCGCACAGACATAGAACCAGTGCCAAAGTGTTTGTTGGATGGAGAACTACAAATGATACACTGACACCCATGACCTAACTCCAACAGGAAGTCCACAACATGCCTTTCAAAATAAAATTTCTAAAACTAACTCGTCTGACACTGTTTGTCATATTGACTTCTAAATAGCACCAAAAGATCGAGTGAACCCTTCTCAAAAAAGTGATCTTGCAACTTTTTCAGAACTGCCTTACTTTTTTTTTTTAGAAGCCCGAAAAGTTGTGATGTTTGGAACTCATTTTTCACTTTGGACGTTTCCCCCACATGTTATATATCTATACGTTCAGGGGACTCACCACAACTGTCATGTAAAAAAAAATTTGAGATAGGATGTGTGGTTATGGATTTTTTAAAATTTGTTTATTTTTTTGTACTTTGTCTACTTTAAACTGCCATTTGACCCCCTTAACATGCTCAAAAACCAACCAAATTTAGCAGACATGTCATGGCTGGTAAAATGTTTGATACAATATCAAAATTAACCCCTTGGGTGCCAAAATGGACTCTGTAGCGTCACCTATGTACTAAAAAACGTACAAAAACTGCCCTAGCGGTCAGTAGGAATGTCACAGACACATGAAACAAACGCCAAAATGTTGGTCTGATTGAGCCGACAAATCATACACTGACACCCATGAGCTAACTCCAACAGGAAGCTGGGAATCTGCCTTTCAAAGTGACTCTACCTTCCTGTGATTATTGCTTATTCATTTCTGACTTTTTTCACACAAGTTATACATCATTAAATTCCCACAAGCCTGCAGAATCCAAAAGTGAAAGGGTTAGGGTTATGGCTGGATATGGGTTAGGGTTAGGGTTCGGGTTAGGGTTATGTGGCTGGATAGGGTGGTGGATAATGCTTTGGACTGTCACACAGAGGACCAGAGTTTGATCCCCAGGTGGAGCTGACTTTTTTTCTCCCCTTTACATTCATAAACAGGGGTTTGCTGCATTTCATTGTGGGTATGTGACAATTTGCACACAGAAGAAAAACTACACACAGTATGTTTTTTTTTTTTTTTTTTTCAAATAAAAGCCTTATTAAAAATAATAAATAATGACTATTAAGTAAGTTATTTTCATTTTTATGACCAAACGCTTAACTGTTTGTACAATGTTTCTTAATTAAAAAATACTTTCTCACAGACACACATGCACACACAATAGGGTTTTTCCAAAATAATAGTCTTAAATGTGGTAAATCATCACTTCTATGCTCAATTATTCATACAATTTCAATTCATTTTTCAAACTGATACTGTCTCTCACATACACACATAAACGCCCATATGCACAGTAGGGTTTTCAAAATAAAAGTCTCATTTAAAGGTGGTGGTTTCGGCAAAGGGTTGCTGGTGTTCTGTAGGGATGTAAGGAGGACGGACACTAAAGGCTGGGAGCTGGTATTGGGACGGAGAGGTGTGAGTGGAGCTGAGGTGTTGACGGTCATGGGAGGCGGAACGCACAGGTGGCGGAACGCACAATGCGAGGTCCCGCCCAATGCTGCTTGCAGCTTTAATTCAGTCTTGATGTTGTGAAGATGCACAATAACTCAAAATAAAAATAACTGATAATTCACCTGAAATGTATTAGAAGTTATGCCTGTTTGGAAAATGTCAAACAATATGATGATTTTTTTTTTAAATATATGATTAAGTCCCAGGGAGTCCCAGGTGAAACCAATGTTGCTGATGAGATGACAGGGTCAGGGAGGAGACAGTAGCAAAGTAAACTGTGACACTAGGAGGAAATTAGCTGGACCGATCTATTAGCTGCAAAATCAGAACTGCCTTAATCATCACTTTCCTGTTTTTTGACTTTCATCTTCAGGCAAAAGTACAATTTCAGCCTGAAAGTTGCCTGTGAAGGTAATCAGAGTTCATCATGTTTCAGCTGCTGCCACTAGTGTCAAGAGAGAAGGAAAGAAACTTCTTGGGATGAAGTGTAAGAAACTCAGTTAGCTAATTACCAAAGCTGCTTAAACACACATAATTAGCCTTTTCTATTGTATTATCAGGTTATCACAATGTCATGTCAAATGTAATTTTTAGAGAGAAATGGAAATAAAATTGGGTTAGGATTGAAAAGTAGTGCTTAAAAGCTCAGCTGGGAATCCACTCTGATTATTCAGAAGCATTTAGTCGACACCAGTGGTTTTAACAGCCATTGTACACCGCTGACGTAACGCACACAGATGTTATAATTTAAATGGGAAACTAGCGATTTAGCAGCTGTTATAGTCCTTTTGTTAAAGTTTGACCCACTTAAGTCTCATGGCACAGTTCAGTAAGTATCCTGTAGCAGAAAATTAAATCTATTTCTTGATGCGGTTGCTGGTGTTTGATTGTTAATGTACTGTCAACATTATGACTGTTGTTCTGAAATGTTGCGCCTTAGATTAATTAATGATGTAGTTCATGGATTTTTGTTGAAAGAAATTAGTTCTCAGTGAGATAAGAGATACGACTGAAGATCAAAAAATGTAATTAAATTGAAATTGAATGACATGATTTACTTTTTAATCATCATTCACTACAAAGATTTTCTATTCCCAGACATTTCAAACCATTAACCACATGTGGAAGTCACTATCAGTTTAAATTGGACATGCTCCAGGCGTTGAAACCAACCAAAACCCATGGTCACTAAATGTTAACAATTTTTTACAAAGCTCTCTCCAATAATGCTTTTTTAATTGGTCCTGCAGAGATTAACAGAGCCCTATTGAAGCTTTTCATATGACCCTGAGACTTCAGGATGAATTGCTGACACTGTATGGTGAGAGTATGAAGCACAGATACGATTCTCAGCATCATTCATCAAAGGGGAATAGATGAGCCCAGCTGGCCAGAAAACAGGAGGAAGGAAGAAGCAGGGAAGAGGAGAGGTGGATACGTTCATTTCATCTGCCATGAACGACAAGAGGCTCAATATGAAGATGTCTGGGAGGCCATCGTTTGTGGTCTGAGCATGAGTGTGAGGACACTCATTTCATACCGATTTTATTGTTTCTATGAGAATCTGGACAGCACAGCAATCCAGTCCACTGACCCTCCAGTTTCACTCCAACTCTCAGCTTTGAAACACTATGACTCTCTCTGTTTTGTCTTTATATATTGGTATGTGGACACATTTACACACTCTGTGTGATATGCAAACTCAGTTTCGTTGCTCACCTTCCGTAATTAAGCCTTCATCATTGATTCTGGGGGTGTTTTGGCAGTGTATCCTACTGCCAGCAGTAACACTTCTTGCATTTATAACACAAGTGAGTCTTATTCGTTTTCTGCAGGAGTGTGTGTGTGTGTGTGTGTGTGTGTGTGTGTGTTTGCGTGCATGGGGTTGTGTTTCCTTGGATACACTGACGGGCTCTCAGACTGCTTGTAGCGGTCCATTAGAGATCAATAGGATCCCTGCTCCTAATTCCTACTATCAGGATGCCTCCGATCCTTATCACCTGTGTGGAAAATGCAGTCGAATCCATTTCATCTTGGCACACACATATACACACACACACACACACACACTCACAAATGCAGTACATATTGTACAAGCATGAATGTGTACTAACTGAAACTCCACAACCAGTGGAAGTGATGAGATTGCCACCCGAGCAAAACGAATCTTCTGAGCATTGGATGCAGTGTGTGATGAATGAGAAGGACATGAATACCGTTTGAAGTCCTAAGCTGAGATCACTGTTGCCGTAAATGGGCCCTGAGGTGATGTTGGTCCAACTGTAACAGCCAAAGCTCCTAATCCACAAAAATCCACAGCAGGAAACAATGGGTAACACACAGAAACAGTGTCGTTTTGTTACGTGTAATGAAAAAGGTTTTATTTTGAAGACATTCTAAATACCAAGAGATCTAAACACGAAACACAAAAAACATTAAAATATTCTAAACCAAATTCAACTACAGTGGATATAAAAAGTCTACACACCCTTGTGAAAATGCCTGGTTTTTGTGATGGGAAAAAATAGACCAAGGTAAATCATTTTAAAACTTTTTCCACCATTAATGTAACCTATAACCTCTACAACTCAATTGAAAAACAAACTAAAATCTTTTAGGGAGGGGAACTAAAAAATAAACAATGGAGATAATGTGGTTGCACAAGTGTGCACACCCTCTTATAACTGGGAATGCGGCTGTGTTCCGAATAAACCAATCACATTTAAACTTATGTTAAATGATAGTCAGCACACACCTGCCACCATTTTAAGTGCCTCTGATTAAGAGTATTCTCACGCATGCTCAGAACAGCTCAAGTTTTCAGGGACATTAGAGAACGGTGTGCAGTAGTGGACGGCCAGTGTTACTACGCAGTGAGGAAAGGCGTCAAACCTGGGGTCTACAAGAGCTGGGATGAATGTAAGACTCAGGTGCATAGGTTTCCTTCTGCGATCTTCAAGAAGCTTGCATTGGAGGCAGATGCCTAGGCATTCGTCAGAGGAGTGGAGGCGTCTGCAGCTGCATCGTCAAAAAACGGTACCCAGGCTGAAAGGACATTGACGGTTGAAGGATGCAAGATGGCGGCAGCAGGTAACAGCATCTTGGCAGGTGCTGTTGTTTCACGTTTCCTAATGAAATCTAGGAGGCTGCCTGACTTAACTGCATTTAAAATATGGACACTATGGCCACGGACAAAGAACAGCAAAGTCCAGGTCTTCAATGTGTTAACTGTGGCGTTATACTTGATGGCTCTCACTACCAAGCAATTGTATGGGAGCTGAGCTGCTGCTTATGGACTCTCAAACACACATGAAGCTAGTACACCTGAAGGGCTAGCTGTACCTTTGGACTCCTGGAGCCAGTGTACCATCTACTCCAATGTGGTGGTTAATGGACGTGCACTCGCACAAAGTGAGCGCAGCGGGCATCACATACAAAGAACTGTTCAGATAACAGTCCAGCAGAGAAGTACAACTCTACTCTACATTATTTTACTGCTTTGTGGAGATGTTCACATGAACCCTGGACTTGTGGACGCCCAGCAGCCACAGCAGGTGACTACATCAGCGACAGTACCGGTGACCTATATTCGGAATGCTTCCATCACAATGTTTCAAGGTAACACAGGCTATGTGTCAAAGACAATAAACAACAACAGCGGTTGTCACCAACAAAACTCACTACAGACGGCCATTGCCATCAAACAACATAATACAAAACTTTTTTAAACTGTCAACCATGCGTCTGTGCTGTGGAATCTGCAAAAAAAGCCGAAAAGAATATTTGGAGTGCATCTAAACATACGCAGTGTCATCTCAAAAACGGAGCAATTGGAACTTTTACTTACAGACTCAAATCTGGATTTCCTGTGCCTCACAGAAACTTGGATGAATGCCACAACTCCTGTTTCCATGTTTACAATCCCTGGATACAATGTATACAGACGAGACCGAGGGAAAGGAAAAGGGGGTAGGGTCTTGATCTATGTTAAAGACACTATTGACAGTTACCAAATAGACACGTCAGATTCAAATCTGGAATGTGTCGGAGTTACAGTAAGACTATCTCCTCAAATGTCATTCCTTGTACTTCCTCATATTCCAAAGAAAAAATTAATCCTCCTTAAGAATGATTTAAATGAAGTAAACTCAAAGTTCAAAATTGATAAAATCTGTGACCAATCATGCAGTAATGTTACAGCTGCGATAGCAGATATTATTGTAAAATATACACAATTAAAACAAAGACAGTCAAATAAAAAGAGGCTGCCATGGTTTAACAGCTCTCTTTGGGACCTCATGAAACAAAAAGATTTGGCTCTCAAAAAATTCCTTAAATTAGGGCTAACTACTGGTCATCACATCTATAGAAGCTTGAGAAATAAAGTTACTATGCAACTTCGAAAAAGCAAAGGCAAATTTCTTTCTCAATATAATAAAAGATGCAAAAGGCAACAGTAAATTCATATGGAGAAGCATGGACAAGCTACTGGGGAAGGAACAACCAAAATGCGATGACTTAAAGCTCAAAATAAATCATGTTATCCAAAACAACAATACTGATCTAGCAATACATTTTGATGATTATTTTTTAAACTCTGTGTTAGAATTGGCAAAGGGTTTTTCTAAACCAAATTGTGTTTATGAATTTCACTGTGATGCTTCTGCTCTCGAATTGTGTAATATAGATGAAGGAAATATCTCTAAAATCATATCCAATCTTAATAATAGTAAAGCTAAATATATATTTGGCATTGATACCGCTTTTTTGAAAGAACACAAGGAAACTTTAACTCTAGTATTAACAAAAATCATAAATCAATCAATAGATGAGAGTACCTTTCCCATGGTTTTGAAAACGGCTGTAGTAAGACCTGTGTACAAAACAGGCGATAAGCTCCAGGTCACAAACTACAGACCCATTAGTGTCCTCCCAACCATCTATAAAGTCTTTGAAAAAGCTGTTGCACAGCAGCTTGTGGACCATCTTGACTCCACTGCAGCACTTAACCCCTTTCAGTTTGGCTTTAGAAAAGGATACCCGACTGAAACGGCATGCTGCTAACTATTAGAAGAGATCAAATCCAGCCTGGATAGGGGAGGAATAGTGGGTGCTGTCTTTCTTGATCTGCGAAAGGCTTTTGACACAGTCAACCACCAGTTACTTTTAAACAAATTAACACAATTTTCTTTGAATACAAATACACAAAAGTGGATTAAGTCCTACCTCAGTGACAGACAGCAGTGTGTAACTGTAAACAATGTAACATCTCTTTTAGAAGCATGCAGCATGGGTATACTGCAGGGCTCTATATTAGGGCATCTGCTGTTTACATTGTATATTAATGATCTCTCGTCTGTGTGTAATACAAATATAAGTACGTACACTGATGACACTGTGGTATATACTCATGGTAAAACCATACAGCACAAGAAATGGAGAAGGTTTCTAATTGGTTGAGGAACTCCTGTCTAACTTTGAATGTTGAAAAAACTGTGTTGATGTTTTTTACAAACTGCAATAAACCCAAGAATTT